>NW_016182174.1:0-6006 GCF_001687245.7 Rhagoletis zephyria | reverse complement strand
CTGTTTGACCTTTATCTACATACAAACATACATATTTATATTCTTTATACAAAACTTTGTGTTAATAACAATATGCTTGTGTGCATACAAATATTTACATACATACATATTTTCTTTTTAACCGCCAATGGCTCAATGTTGTCAGCTAAGTATGCATGTTGTTAGCAGCTACATACTTACATACATATGTCAACCTAATTTTAAGTCTTATTGTAATCGGTTGAAATACAATTTTATTGAAATATAAATCTGCGCTTGCGTTTAGTTTCTTTTGGATTACTATGCGGAGTACGTAAGTACTATCCTTGTGCTTTGAAACCTTTCTACACAAAATGACTGAAACGCTTTCTCTTCCACCATCTCATCTTCATAAATAACTATGGTATAATTGCGGTGACCATAAATATGGATTGAAAATGCAAGACATTTTTACAAAAATAAACGTATATAGTATAAAAATAAAAAAGGGTAAAAACATATAATTCTAAATTCTTAATCCATTTTAGACTTTAAACGTGTATCACGTTTTCTTTATCGGTATTATTCTTTTTTTAAATGAATATTTATAAAAATATAACAAAATATATTATTATTACAATAGCTTACACAAAAAGTGAATACATTTAAAATATGGGGGCATATTCTTGTTTTAGTACGAATTGAAAATCATGAAATTTTCCTATCATTTTCTATAAGAAAATTTCACATTTTCGATTCACCCCGTGCACCCGGTGTCATAATTGAGGCCATGAGAGCAGAAGTGAAACCGTTTCAAAACCGTTACGGTCCAGCAAAAAACAGAACGGATGGTCACCGTAGGTATAATAAAAATTCTAAAGTATTAAAAAGCAAACCAAGTATAGTAGATATCACAAGTTGTAGTTGTCGCCAGACTAATAGATATACACCAGTGATCAGCAAAGGGTGGCTATTTTGAGGTTCCCCGCTACTCAGCATTTTTTGCATATAAGTACCTCTAAATCAGCGAAACGCCACCACTCTGATGTACGCATATGCACAACGACATTGATTTATGTGCACAAGTTGCCCTCCATATGAATTCGATGCCCTCAACATACTCATACCATCCCAACAAGTTTGATCCTCAGCTCAACGTAGGTTGATCCACAATATTCATTGCTTGAGTGAAATCATGTGAATCATTCCACTCAACCCGAAATTTGTAAATTCCGCTTCCGCCAACTAGTTAGGGAATTGCTATGCAGATGGTGGTTGTTTTTACCAACGCATGTTAAAATTGCGTTTGCTCCCTGTGGGGAAAATCTCTAGTTCTGAACTGGTGCGCTTCTAGTACATTTAGACCCAGTACTGGTTCGCGATAAATCTCTTTTGCATGCAAGCAACTGGCGAATTTAACATGGCGATATCCTAGGAAGTGTCAATTGCCGCCCGCTGCATCCCTTTTTCGATAGTTCTGAACTAGTCCTAAATTGTACAGTTCCGAGCCAGTTCTGAAATCGACAGACGAAAGAAAAAAGTATCATGATTTTTCAATCTTTTTGGTTCTTCCGTGTGTGCGATTTTAAGTTATTTTGGAAGAAATGTGTTTTCAATTTGAAATTAAATTTGTGCGAATGATTGTAGGATAGTACGTTTACATACCTTTAGCTGTAACTGAGTTTGCAGAGGTGCCTGCTGTTATTTCTTAGTCTCCAGACATTCCCAAGATGTTGAAATGTTAATACAAATTTTAGTTTTGTATTACCAAGCTATGAAGAAGCACCTGCGAAGCGCAAAATAGAAGCGTATTTGAACGAAAAAGCCGCCGAACACATATCTACCCTGCAGGGAAACCGCGGACTAGTGAATCAAATTTCTAGTTCCGTACTAGGTCTTTATCGTCAAAAAGGAACTAGTACGATAAATAGATCCCCACCAGTCCAAAATCGGCGAAAAGTGGTACTTCTAAAATACAAATTTTTTTCAGTTTTTTCACTAGAAATCGATATCTAAAGTGACGAATTTAGAAATGGTTCGGAACTATAGAAAAAGGGATGCAGAACGAACTAGATCTTATTTGTCGAATTTAGAACAAGTTCGGAACTATCGAATAAGGGATGCAGCGGGGGCTTGTTTACTTTACATAGATATGTGTTCGGGGGCTGAAATTTCCCCTCCCAAATCCGAGTCGGTCGAGAAGCCCGAGTTTGGTTAGGAATTTCAAATACACTCTTGGTATTATGATTCTACTTCCGGAATAATTTCGTGCTAATTGAATTTTTTTTCTGATATGAAATTGGCAATTTCTTATAGATTTTGTCGCTGAACTCATATCTGACAAATATGCACAGCATTTTATAAGCATCTCTTGTCCTTTCACAAACCGCACAGTCTGCTTTTTGAACACTGCGCGCGAATTAATCGTAGCGCTTTCGACAGAAGCAGCATTTGAAGACGAAATAAAATGGTTTTGAGAGCTAAAGTAAATCCCTTTCAATTGTGGCCACTGAGACACAATTACCCCTTGACCTTAAAAAAATTGGTCAAAAGTAGTGTTCTTCGAAAAAAAACATGCAAAATACACGGGATTTATTCCAAAACAAAAAATGTATGTATTTTTTATTATACTAGTATTATAGATTTTGAGACGAGCAACACGATTCCACTGTTCAAAATTAGAAGGAAAATTTTAACACCTTAATATAAAAAATGCATTATTTATTGCATTTTTTTCTATTTGCATGCAGCTGTGCATCCTAAACTCAATTTTATATCCCGCGAACAATAAGTGCAATTCAAGACCTTTAATTTGAGCCAAGGAAGAAGCCTCTAGGCCCTCTGAGAGCCAAGTTATAACAATTTTAAACCAAACTTCGGATCTGCGGTACTAGTTTTTACTCCGAAATTAGAAAAAAAAGATTGCGTAAAATGGCGAATAAAATTTCCAAGTTTAACTTTAGAATCGTGATAATTTAGCTCTCAAAGGGCCTGGAGACTTCTACCTTGGCTTAAATTAAAGGTCTTCAATAGCACTAAAACTGACTTATTGTTCGAGGGATAACAATTGTGTGAAGGATGCACAGCTGCATGCAAATACCAAAAAATGCAATATATAATATAATTTTTCAAATTGAGGGTTTGATTTTTTTTTTTTCGGTTTTTAAACAGTGGAATCGTGTTTCTCGTCTCAAAATCTATAATACTAGGTAGTACTGGGTGGCGCCGAATGAGCTATATGGCTTGAATTCTTTTTAACAGTTTTCTTTGGGGATATTTGAAAGAAAGAGTGTACGATAACAAACCAAGAACCATTCTCCAACTCCAAACCAACATTCGAAATGAAATCATGGCCATTACACCCGAAATTCTGCGAAAAGTTATGGAAAATATGCTAAAAAGAACACGTATGTGCGAAGCAGAAAATGGACATCACTTACAGGATATCATTTTTCAAAGCTAATTGCAAAAAATTCCCCAATAATATACTGGGCCGTATGAATAAAAACTAAGCAATTTCTTTTTCTTAAAATTTCATACCTTTCACTTCAATTTTGTTTGAATAAATTGAGTAAAAGATCTGAAATTTTAAGAAAAAGCAATTGCTTATTTTTGTTCCTACGGCCCACTGTATTAAAAAAAAATTATAATAATCGCATAAATAAAGAAGTTATAAACCATTTAAACTATATAGCTCATTCGGCGCCACCCTGTATAATAAAAAATTCAAAAAATGTTATTTTTTTTAATATATCCGTTGGATTTTGCATGTTTTTTTTTCAAAGAACACTATTTTTGACCAACTTTTTTAAGGTCAAGGAGTGATTGTGACTCAATGGCAATATTTTTTCTTGAAAGGTAATTAAATTAGCTTTCAAAGCCATTTTGCCTCATATCAAAATATTGCTTCTGTCGAAAGCGCTGCGATTAATTGGCATGAAGTGTTAAAAAGAAACACTGTATGCCGTCGAGTTAGCTCGAATATCTTATTTTTCAGTCGAGAAATGTAATTTTGAAATTTTAAAATTACCATGATAAAAACATAGCAAGGTATAACCGTTCTCTCAATTTGTCGGCCATGATTTTTTTTTGAAGTTTGCCAACATTTTAAAATCATATAAAAGTGAAAATAAAAAATTGAAATTGTTCGAAATTGTTGTTGCTTGAGATTGAAAATGAAAATGTGTGTGTGAGTAAATTTAAAAGTTAAATTGTTTAGAAACGTCAAGAATTTTAAAAGTGACTCTCAGCGGTTCTACCTTACTATATTTTTATCATGAAAATTACTACGGTGTATTTTTCTCAAAAACATATGACTCAAAACATAGGTATGATTTGTAAAAATATAATTCATTTATAAACAATATACAATATAATAAAATAAAATGTCTAGAATACTTGGGCGTACAAAATTTTTGATTCTTATTTCCCCTATTTGAAAAGGGATGTGGGGCCTGTAAACTTACCAACTTTTAGCTTTCTTTGGATGTATAATTCTTCTTGGTGTGTTTGTAAGTGAAATCCTCCTAAATGGGTGTCCGGATTTTAACGAAATTTTTTGTGTGCGTTTGAGCGGGTCTCTGGAGGGTTTAGTTTCACAATTTAACCCGCCAGTAAATGACCACCAAACCATAATCTTAGCAGATTAATGTGCCAATGAAAATGGTAAACATGAATTGTTGGTGATAATAGTTGCGTTCCAGATGCTTCACGATTTGCAGGTTTTTACAGGAAGTCGTTCCAGGTGACCACCTCCCATTAGGTTTATTAATGGAGAAAACAAACTGTTCATGCAAATCGTGAATTTCGTGAATATCGTGAAGCACCTGGAACGCAACTATTGTTGGACCAAGAAGTTTCAATAAAAAATAATTAATTTTTGGCGGGATGAAGTTCACCGGGTCTGCTAGTTTATTTATATAAAATTAAGGTTAGTTTATTTAAAAGAATAAATTTTAGGACATGATTACTAAAGTAAGAACAGGAATACATATGCATATGGGTGCATGTTCATATGTAAATACATACATGTAAACATCACTGATATCGCTATAATTCAAGAACTACATTCGCTATCTGCAACATTATTCGCATCTTCCTTTAAACGCGTAAGTGGGTCCAGGCTCTCACCGTTTTGACTTAAATAAAAAATAATAATCAACTATCAATCCAGTCACTTATCTGCTCCTGAACGGAACTTCCCAAGTATTTTGTCTATGGCCTTGGCATCTCCCTTGACAACCGCCCTGTTCTAAAATCGAATCGAATTAAAATTATTCGAAGTAAAGCATATCCACTGTTTTGCGTACGCCTTACCTCAGCGAGTAGTACATCAAATGTTGTTTGCTTCGTACCTACTAGATAGAAATCCTCATCCGATATAATAACTTCAGCATCTGCTGCATCTGTTGTGCCCTCATAGATATTCAGATCCTTAAAATCAAAAACTACGACACTATAAATTAATACACTCACAAATAGATTTGTGCACAGCAGTTCGTTTGTATAGTGTGCATCTGCATATACTCACCTACACTTTTAATTAACTTTCCATCGGTATCAGTGATATTGAATTGAAATACGCTCAAAACCGTGCGTCGATCAGGATTAGAATCCTTCAATTTGTTGCGTATTTTTTCGATAATTGGCTCACTCTTCATTATCCGGCTGTAATTTACAACCAACGTCCATTCAAATGTGTGCACCTTGAACGACTGATGTGGTGCAAATGGAGATTGATCCACAGTGGCTTAAGCTAATCAACTTAGAATAAATATTTTTTTGTGTTGCAAATGCAAGTATTGTCACACACATGTTTATTTGAATATTTAAGCTATATCTAAGCATAGTATTGCTACCATCTATAAAAAAACCATGGCATTGTATTTGCATCTTTCTTAATTGAAATCAATTTGCCTATTAAAAATGTAGTACTCTGACGCAGAACCCAGAAGATAATTTAGGTAGGCCATCCTAAGTAAAGCCATTCTAAGAGGCCTACCCACGAAGGGCTGAAAAAAGTGCTTCCTTGCATGCCTTCTAGAAGGG
>NW_016182173.1:0-6007 GCF_001687245.7 Rhagoletis zephyria | reverse complement strand
TTTTTTTTTTTTCATTTAGTTGCGATATTTTTATTTGTTCTACTTTTGTTCGCACCAAACATATAAATATCTATGTATATGTAAATACTTTGGTTGCAGCTTGCAACTGTGGCTGCTCAGCAAACGATTTCTGAACTGCATCAAATCTAGCAAGTCATAAAATACCATTGCAAGTTGGTACGTCAGTCTTTTTGAAACTGTTGTCGGATATTGAATGTCCAATGAATCATAGAAAAAGAAATACGTACCTACTAAATAAGTATGTAAACGTAAATTTTTTATGCGAAAGTAAAAGTTATTTTTTCCATATTTAGTAAACTTTATGATGATTATGAAGACATCACTTGGAAAGGTGGAAAGACGTCGGTGCTTATGTCAATGAATTGGCACTTCGCAACCGACCAATTTAATTCTAAAATGTTGGAGGTGGCGCAAAAGCGCCCTTCCTTTGTTGGAATGAATTTACATATGAACACAGCCGCGAGGACGAAGCGTTTTTTCGTAGGTTTCGCAAACTTTTGACTGCATCTGGGTCATATATATTCTAAGGTATCGGACAACATAAATATTGACACGAATAGCCTTCGCCCAACTATAGAAATTCTCCAAATTCTGAGACACCTTTAAATGAATGGAAATTGAAAAAGTTTCATATGTAATTACATGCTTTTTTATGGTAATAATGGCCAATTAATCCTATGTAAAATAAGCCTTTGGTTCACTCAATTACACTTTACTGAAAGCAACAGACGGCATACTATGGATGTGTGTGAATTGGAACTAATACGGCACTGATGTGTGTCGACAGACTTTAATATACTTCTGCAGAGGACGACTAGACGTACAACATTGGCTAAGTTTCTAACCGTCTACAAAACGTAATCTATTGAATGCTGCACTGTCATATCTAGTAAAAGTGGCATTACATGATAGGTTAATAAATTGAAAAAAAGGTTATTATCAAAGGAAGGAAAAGAATCAAACACCGATGAATTCTAGGTGGCAGACTGGTGGCTTGTCAGTTCCTGAAATGAACACTAATGGTGCAGCCTGAGTTTTCGATAGGCGATCGTTAAGGAGCGTTTAGAATCTTAGCTTTGAGCTGAGAGTGCTTTTTCTTTAAATAAATATTTTCCTAGTAGCATAATAGGTTGTAGTAGCGTTCGGACTTCACGTCGATTGGATAGATTTACTCCGATTTTTTGAAAATTTGTTAAATCTACTCCACTACACAGCTTGTTTTAAAATCTGCTCCATTTTTTCACTTACGTCGTGGTTGCTTTAGGGCTGTGTTTGGCAGTAAACCTATGATTTTCAGGAAAAACATTGAAAGTTAAATAAAAGTTTAGATACTGATAAACGGAACCTTAATAAAAGTAGTCAAGACAATAATTGCTTAACTTTTTCTAAGAAAAGTGGAGAAGTTCTAATATTGATATTTTACTTTATATAGAAGACTCATAACTATCTTCCTTGTTTTTGCATGTATCAAAAATAGTTAAGTACTTTCCTTTTTTATAAAACCCATTTAAAATTTCCAGTGGAAGTTGATGTTCATAGTGAATTCCCTAATTACTTGTTAATGCAAAATTTTGAAGTTTTTGATCAGCACGAAAGCAAAAATTAAAAATACAAATCTNGAGCTTTAATTTACTGATGTTAGGGTGGTACGTTAGGGAAGTTCATAGAACGGGGTACTTAAGGTCAATGAACTTCGGAGCAAAATGATTGTCTCCTTTAGACAGAAACATCAACATATCACGCTGTGAAGTCTGACTGTAAATCTATTTTGTTTTTAGAAATTGCCTTGCAAAAATATTTTAGAATCAGCGGTGTAAGGCGAGCTTTTTACGGTACGGTACATATGTATATATTTATGACTGTTTTACTCTTTATTTTAGGAAGAGAGAAATAATGCGGCTAGGCGTCCATAAGTAAATTTTTAAAAACTTGAAGAAAACTGAAAAGTAGCCACATTCCACAGAGAATATTCCAAAGAGCATTCCGCAGTCGTTCTCATTTTTCTAACTTTCACAGCGAACATAAGCTGTTTACCGGAATTAGAGTATGCTAACGCTGCGTATAAATTAATTTTCGTTTTCTAAAGAGATTGTGATGGGTTTAGGTAAATATTTTCGTGACCAGTGATTTGTTTAAAAATATTATTATGAAGTTAAATAAAGCAGGTAAGAACAATTACTTTTGAAATAGTTTACTATGCTTTTTTATTGATAAGACTTGTTTGACTTCCTTACAGATTAAACATTATGCTATCGCGATAAACTCTCTCTCTCATCTGGCGATAATGATTAGGACGATGAAGAGCCATGGCACTGATCATCATCTTATTTCCAAAGAGTACATAAACTGCATTTTCAGAGAATATAGTACATACACAAATTTTCTTACCCAAGATTTTGAGTCATTATTAATTGAAAAAAAAATTGTAAGAAATAATACATATAAACTAAATAAAAAATTTTGACCGGCTAGATCGGCAAAATACTCCCATTGCGTCCTCTAACAATTTGCACTTTAACATCTAATCGAAATGATGATAATTTAAACGAGTCCATCAAAATCTGCTATCTGTCTGACTAGGACCGGAAAATCTACATATTGCAAAATACGTAGCAACTGTTGACAACGATGGTGTTGGCGTGAATTAAATTAACCCAGACTCGACTATGTATGTAGCTATCGGCAAAAAGTATTAACTAAGTAAGTATTTATGTAGCAAAAAATATAAAATTAACATATCTTATTGCAAACGGTCTACTTTGTTGTAACAGTTAACCGAAAAGTGTTTGGGTGGATATCCGCTGACTCTACGAATGTCGCAATAATTACATATGTATGTGCATGCATATGTCTAACGGAATGCCAGAGACCGTTAAAAACATTTGTATGTATATTTATATTTTTTTGTTTTTGATAAAATCGCCAACTCAACAAATCAATCCGGGAAGGTAGTGCAAAGGGACAAACCAAAAAAAAAAAAAAACTTTGTGCATGGTCTGCTGCAAATCTTAGCTTAGTATGAGTATCGAGCATTTGAATTTCGTGTTACTAATGTAGATTTTGTGAACCGTTACTTCTCAATCATCTTGAATATCGCAGTCAACACCACAGTTTGAAATGCGCATTTACAAAGCATAGATAATCTACAAAGACAACCAGTTTTTGCAATTGAGTACAAAGTCTTGTCGGATTAGAATGAAGTTATATTTGTGCATTTATTTATCACTTTTAGTCTTGTTAAGCTTACTTTTTTTTCTTCTGATTTTATTTGCCTCTGTACAAAAATTTGCTGACTTGTAATGAATGTAATTTAAACACCAGTTTGTACTTGAAAAAGCATTTGGCTACCGTCTGTCAAGTCTTTTGCGCAATCGCGTGTAATGCATAATTCATGGTTTTCATAAGAATGCGCATTTGCGACATTCGGTGAAATAGCATTGCGAAATCTGAGAAGGTCGTCAAGTCGAAAAGCAATAAATGAGTATTCATGCATATGTATGTACATATACATATGTATATGTATATGTATCATTAGGATTATAATTTATTCGCAGGAATTAAAATGTAATATGTCCACAACTTTATTCTACTTAAACTTGTAGGTAGATCCCTACCTCTACCCTGTTCATTCTAATTACATTTATGTTGTTCTGTTTTCCTTTAACTTTATTTTTATCTTTATACTCTATCGACAAAATATCGATACCAAAATCGACAAAATATCGATAAAAATACCGACAACAAAATCGAAGAAAATTTCTATAACAAAATCGATATCAAAATCGAAAAAGTCGATAAAAAGATTGATATCGAAATCGATAAAAATATCGATAACAGAATCGATAACACAATCGATAAAAATTTCAATAACAAAACCGACAAAAATATCGATTATTATATCGATATGTCCCGAGAATCCCAAAATAGTTCCCAGACTATTGTGTCTATCTACTGACTACTGTGTCTATCTATATACTTTTCTCTATAATTACCTTTATTATTACCTTCCTTTTTTATTATTTAGCTCGGGATGTTACTATGTAATATTGATGCGCCTAAAAGATGCAGCGATTTCTATTCTCCGTTTACATACCTGATGACAGTGCGAATGGCAATTAAAATAGGGAGGTTTTAGTATTTTGAACTATAATTTTATTTTAATTTTCTTCCTCTATCTTTTTCTTTACTTTTATCGGTATTCTCATCCTCATATTTTTCTTTATATTTATCTTCGTTTTTACTTTTATATTTTTCATTTTCTTCATCTGCATATTCCCTTTGCCCATATATAAGTAAAGTTGTCAAATTTACCTTGGCCTTCATATTTTTCTTTATCTTTACGCATCTTTGTTTTTGTTTTTATTTTTACCTTTGCCTTTGTCCTTTTCTTTATCTATGTACGTCTTTTTCTAAGTGTTATTCTTTAACCTTTTATTTGCAAGTTTTTGCTTAATTAATACCATGTGCATACACTCTAGAAGTACTAGTTTCAGCCCCAAGCATTTCAGTGTGCAACTTCCGTTGCACCATTTCCGTGTGCAATTTCAGTTGAATTCGCCAATTTACTCCCAACCACCCAACCGCCGCTAAAGAAGTTTCACTTCTAAAATCTAATAGAAATCTGTCCTCAGTGTTGGATGACTATCTTTAGACTCCATATTGTAAAAAAAAGGAAAGGGTAACATAAAGAAAGTAACTTTAGACAGCTAATAATGTTAATTTTCACGATATTCATTCGACGTGAAGATTCCTGGGTTTCAATTACTTTCAAAAGCGATTCGCAGTTGGAATTCAGTTTTTCAAATTTCCCACCGTAAATTTTGAAGGTGTCCAGCCTTTTCCAAAGGGGGAAAATACTGTTTTATGTTGGATGTTTAGTTGTCTTGTGACCTCATGAGCACTACATGCCGATTATTCTGAATTATATACTTTACTAGTTTGTTCTCACCCGCTTCGCTGGGGGTATGAAATTTCTGCGTGTTACTTAGGTGTAATTCATTTCAATTAAACTTGGCTTTCTGAAACTCAGCAAAAAAATATGTCATTATTCATAAAAAATAAAATAGCTTTAGAAAAGGTTTGTAAACTAAAATATGTATGAAAATGCCATTTTATAAAGCTCTTTAAACCTACTGTATTTTTTTATAAATAAGGCCATTCGAGTTTTGAATATTTTCCTGTTCCCTTAACCCCCTTAAAATTTTTCAAACTAACTAAAGGGGTCAAAATCCAATGCATACTATAATATCGTATATATATAACACAATATGTGACTGCAATATTTTCATATATTAATTGGTTTCCCTTCACAGGGTTCATTTGTGCTTCAATCGCTATTTCAAATGACTCGCTTTTTTTTTTAATAGGTGGTACCCATAAGCCGCTGAATCCATAATACCACTCGTTCCCCTAATTGCAAGGAAAACAATGTTTTCACCATTAAGCTATTACAATAAAAAGTTTTACGGCTATCTTGAAATTTGTTTTTGTTATTTATGCCCTTTTAACTATTATATTCAAAAAATTTTATTGAGCTTGAGGCCGTTTCTAATGAAAAAATGTTGTGGAAAAAGAAAAATAATTTACCTGTAGTTAGAATTTATAGCTACTATCATCACATCTCCCCACCAAACTTCTTCACCGCGGTCACTGGGATATGAACCGTTAGTAACGGCTTCAAATTTAATAAAAATTGTTGAGTTCTCGAAACATGTTTTACCATTATCATCTTAAACTAAATGCTGGTAAATTTTTATGTAGATTTCCCTCCTATCGGGGATAAAACCCTCAAAACCACTGGATTCCAAGCTTAACGAAGTTGTGCATTTTCATCCATACTATGCTCGACCATGCTCAAATTTTCTTTTTATATGGAAGAAAATGCGTGACAGCGTCAGCAAAAAAAAATTATTAAAAATCAACGCGATTTTCTAGCGTCTTGAAATATGCACTTTATTCTAAAATTACTATAATATTACTAAAACTT
>NW_016182172.1:0-6007 GCF_001687245.7 Rhagoletis zephyria | reverse complement strand
GCTGGTACAATATCTATTTCTTTACAAATGAGGTCGAGGAAAGATCAAATTGATTAGAGCTGAAATTTCACAATTTTCCTACCATTTTGTTAAACATTGTTTTTTTTTTTTTTAAAATTCACAACTGCAATATCGCGAACTTAATCTTCCACAAACACTGCTTTGACTCATATAGTGCAGGAAATTTCAGCCATAATACTTTTTACTTAGTAAATTGAGCTAATTTCACCACTCACGACACCAGCATGCTGGTACAATCATAAAACTTTCAAATAGTTTTTGAAATCGCACCAGCAGCTGGTTCAATCACACCACAAGAACATACACGGTCAATCGACATGATGGGCCATTTAACAAATTAAGCATATTAACTAAGCATTAAACTATAGTTAAATTGATAATAGATAAGTGAACAGCCCTAACTATTTTACAGTATTTATGTATAAAAACGTAAGGAACATACAGTACATATATGTATATGTGTATATCAGTCTTTCTTAGTTTAAAGATTCATATCTTATATAAATGAAAAAAAGAGATCAAATTAAGCATATAAAACTTTTTCACGCCATGTATGAATAAATTCTCCAAAGGGCTAAAAAAAGGGCTAGGGGCAATTTCAAATTTACGTGGCCAAAAAAGTATGTGGTGGTTAATTTTGGCCACCAAAGGGCTAAAACGGCAACACTGCTTGAGACAGATCAATACTGGTTAGGTATTTAGCTGACTTTAGTCGAGCTAAAATTTGGTTAGTATCCGTAATTGGATAGGCATTTGGAATGGTAATTTTATTCAATTCTCTTGCGTCCAAGCACACGCGACACGTTCCGTCTTTCTTCTTTACAGCCAGAATTGGTGACCGCCAAGGGCTTTCTTCGATGGTCATAATGATGTCACGACTACGCATTTTATCCAATTCGGCTTGAACTTGTTCAGCCACATATGGTGATACTGGATACTGGCGTTTCATGACGGGTTTTGCATCACCCGTATCAATTACGTGTTCGATCTGATTAGTGACATTTAAAGGACCACACTCAGGAGTTAGATTAAAAAGTCTGAGAACGGCGTCCAACATTTGTCTTTGATCTGGGGTGAGATTATGTGGAAGGCTGACACTCGTTATTTTTGGGGTATCTAGTTCACCCTCTAAACCGAGTGTGGAAGCGTCTATTGGCTCCAGATCATTACTCATAGAAGATACCTGAGCTTGTTCTTTCCCGGGTTACAAAAATTAATAAATTTATCCACCGTAACCATTTCGACCTTTGGCTGTATGTTTTAAAAATCGTTGAACTTTCTCTTAGTTCTGCGCCAGTTCGAAAAAGAAGGCCTCAAGGAATGTCCGTCCCATAATTGGGTATTTCAGTGAGATAGGGGCGACAAGAGTTGGCACCAGTCGGGTAAGACTACCGACCGTGTATAATACATCCACTTTACCAATGGCCTTAAATGAAACCGAATTATCGGCAAGACCAATGGAGGTTTTGGTAGGTTGCAACTGCCCCCATCTGTACTTCTCATAAAATGTTTGTGAAATGACTGTGACTTCAGCTCCACCATCGAGTAAAACCGTATGAGAATGGTTGTTAACCATAACCGTGAGATAATCGCGACGATCGTTCGGCATATTATATGTCAAGCATTTTTCTGAGATAAAGAAAACACCGCGGAGTCTCCGTCTTGATTGTGATTAGGGACTGGAGCTGAAGTAGGTTTAGTAATTGGTCGTGTTCGTTCAGAACATTGGGTTGATGGTTCTTTGCCATCCCTTTGAATTTGATTAGATTCATTAAGAATCAGAGTAGAATTATTAGAGTAGAGTGTGGATTGTTAGAGACAGTGGATTTAGATAACGTTGTGGACTCTGAGTAAGATGGACCACTATTCCCAATCGACTCCCTTACGCGTTTTTTGAACACGAGCATTGATCGGACGTAACCCCTGGTCGTGTACATTTGTAGCAGATCACCCTATTCGGTTGGGTTTGACACTTTTTGAAGCGATGGCCCCACACGAGACATTTGGCACATCGTAAATTTTCGTCGCCCTCAACAACGAAAAATGGGTCGACGATAGTTCCTACCTTCGTATCATTCTCCATTGGATTTTTGTCATTTTTATAATCCTCGACTGGTTTCGAATACCTATGTTTCTGGTATGCTTTAATTGGTTTCTTTTGCTTTTTCAAGTATGCAGGGCTGGCATCGAGTCAAACCCAGGGCCAGAAACCTACACCTGCTGTGTATGCCAGAGACGACTACACCACAACTCCACCTCTGTCAAGTGCAATGCTTGCGAAGGGTGGTGTCACCTCAGAGTCTGCTCAGGACTACGGACACATCGGCAGTGGACCACGTCGTATGTGGCCCCCTGCTGCTCAAATAGAGCAGCCTCCACGGCTAACCTCACTCCACCAGAGCAGCCTCACACAGTCACCACAGAACAACAACATAATAACACCACAGACCATACCACAGCCACGACAGACTATAGAACACACACAGCCGCACCACCACCCACACGCCGCCGCCAACAACTCCTGGTTCCTCCTACAATCTGCACGGTATGCCAGACCAGGATATTCCGTAATGTGACATCAGTCAAGTGCAACACCTGCCTTGGCTGGTGCCACTTTAGGGCATGCTCAACTTGTGCCCCCCTTGCTTTCACTTGCGGTGAAGTTCAGGTGGCCATCGGGAAGGCGAAAGCCTCCAAAGCCATGGGTCCCGACGGAATATGCATGCTGATGCTGAAAAATTTGGGTCCTGCGGGGGTAGCGTACCTAACGGAGGTCCTCAATTTGTCCATGGCCACTCTCATCATCCCAGACATCTGGAAGTTGGGAAGAGTGATCCTACTGCTCAAACCGGGGAAACCCGCCAACATAGGAGATTCTTATCGTCCGATAACACTTCTTTCCCCGGTAGCGAAGACACTTGAGCCTTGCTACTCCCGTACTTCACAAACCACTTGACCCCAGCGAAGCATCAGCAGGGTTTCCGTAAAGCGCACAGTACAACAACAGCACTTAACGCCATAAACACTCAGATAACTCGTGGCCGTAACTGTAAACGTCCCTGTGAGAGAACGATTCTAGTAGCGATGGACTTGTCAAAGGCTTTTGACACTGTCAGCCATTCCACGCTACTAGAAGAAATAGAGGCTTCCTCTCTCCCACAGAGGCTCAAACGGTGGTCGGCAAATTACCTGAGTGGTCGACACTCGGCGGTAATGTTTATAGACAAATCGAGCAAACTTAAAAAAATAAAACAGGGGGTTCCACAGGGTGGTGTCCTTTTCCCACTACTGTTTAACTTTTACATTTCAAAGCTCCCTCAACCACCATAGGGAGTCTCGCTTGTCTCTTACTCCGACGATTGCTCGATCATGGCGACTGGGAATGGAATTGATGACTTGTGTTCGAAAGTAAACGGATATCTCTCTGACCTTTCTCGCTTCTTCTCTGCAAAGTGTCTAGCCCTCTCCCCTACGAAATCCTCTGCGACCCTGTTCACAACCTGGACGAAGGAGGTCAGGCTACCGCTAGGAATAATCATAAAATACTCGGAGTAACATTCGACAGCCTGCTCTCCTTCTCTGCGGACACAACCGCTATTGTCAATAAAGTACAGAGGCGCATCAAGGTCCTCAAGTCGCTAGCCGACAGTACTTGGGGCAAAGACAAAGAAACGTTGCTGGGAACATACAAGGCAATAGGCCGGCTGGTTTTAAACTACGCAGCACCAGTGTGGTCGCCGGGGACCAGTAGGACGCAGTGGACGAAGCTACAGACGGTACAAAATACAGCATTTAGGACAGCGACAGGATGCCTCCTGATGTCACCAGAACACCACCTCCACGATGAGGCGAAAAAGCTCCCAATTAGGGAGCACAACACGATGCCCTGCAAGCAGTTTTTTGTTGGGAGCCACAGATGTGGCCACCCAAATAGACAGCTGCTTGCAGAGGAGCCCTCGCCGAGGCACGTCAGGAGGCATCTATATGAACTGACGGACGAAGTCCAGAGGTTCATTAAGCAGCCTCTGGACCCGTCAGCTCATAGACAGGCCCTGAACGGCATTCACAGGGACGCAGTCTCGAGTTATGTCGACTCAAGACCTGTGAATGCCGTTCTAGGCACACAAACACGGGACATTGACATGACGGAGCTCCATCTGCCTCGGGAGACCAGAACGACAATAGCCCAACTTCGCTCTGGCTACTGCAGGAGGCTAAATTCCTACCTGTGTAGGTTAAATGCGGATGTGCCGACCGAATGTCCGGCATGCGGAGAGACCCCTCAGGACTCGAAACATCTCTTCGCATGCCCGGAAAACCCCACAACCCTAACGGCGTCGTCACTATGGACTGACCCCATAAAGGCTGCACGCTTCTTGGGGCTGCCGTTAGTGGAACTCGACGACAACGACTGAGATATCAGCCGATCTGGGCGGGTTGTTGTAGCCGCTACAACAACAACAACAGTGTGGGCACCAAACGCATAACCAATTCGTGGTCGGGTACTCCAATCTTATATCGAAATGAGCCAATAATAGCCAAATAATCTTCAACCGATAGAAATTTTTCGTTCACATGAACGCCATCGAACTGAGCACGTCCCATCTATGATGGTAAGCCTCTGAATTTCCTATCCATGCATCCGCTTGGCCAGATTCGTCGAATATACTGGCTTGATTTGGTCGTGAATGTGGTGGACCGGATAGCGAATAATTCGGATATAAATGAGATGGTTGATTAATTGGTTCTTGGATATGTGACGTTNGGTATTGATCGTTTGAGTTTGTAAGGTTGGAGGACCACCCAAAGAACCATAAGGAGGATCCGCCAAGGGTGGTATCCAGGGTCGTTGGCATGGTTTGGTTCATGACACGAACGTCAGGGATTGGTGTCTGTAAATGAATCCGGTCACGGATCATTTGCTGTTGCATCTGTGTTTGGATTCTCAACAACTCAGACACCATATCGGACAGTTGGTGTAATGAGGGTGTTGGTTTCGTCCCGCCTGACATTGAATTGAGAACGGCTGGTAGAGGATTTGAATTAACCGTACTAGTGGTCAGGGTGTACCGTGGTTCGATTGCCTGAACCGAAGTCGGTATATTCAGGTTTGGAATCGAATCTGGTATGGTTAAGGGTAAATATTGGGATGGAACAGTATTTTGAGTTGAACTCATCGTTCCCCGTTCGTTCTCAAAACCATGGAAGGTCGAGTTTAAACTTAATTGGGGATCGCACGTCGGGTTTCCCGTATTCGGTGAAGTCATCCGAAGCTCACGAATCTTCGACTGAAATTTTCCGATCAGATCTGCCTGGCGTGACGCCGACTCGGGTTTTAACTTCAACCAAGCGCTTCGATAACAATAATGTATCATTTGATGAAGACGACCCTGAGGTGTTAACACCTCATTCGCCTTCAGTTCCCGATATGCTCTCTCACATATTTCCAACTCATTCATCTGGTGTATGGCATGGGATTTTATCAACCATGGTTGGCCAACGTAAGCAGATATTTTACCATTGAGGGCGGCTATTTTGGTGTCGGTCCATTGAACAGGCGCTGGATATAGGTTATATATCTCCCCTTCGATCTGTCGCTGTTCGTTTGTCAAATAAGTTGCATCGAGAATGGGAAACAATTCCATGTTCAAAGACTCAAATACCAATTCCGATTATTAAAAAAATTCTGCCAACGGTAGACGTAAAGTCCGTACTATTAAAGTCTATGTTCTAAGATGATGGTACTCGATTTAAAATCAGTACAGTATTTACTTCAGTTTATTATTTATTATTATTTTATTCATGAGTATGTCGTTTTGAATATCCACTTTCAAAAATAATGCAATTAATAGTGAAAAATTAATAGTTTGGTTCAATTAATGTTGACTGTGTTATCGGTTACGTTGCTTAAACTTATACCGAAAGACGAAATGAAAGATTATCGGTTCAAAAATCTTGACCGTCGATGTGTGGTGTTACTTGATAA
>NW_016182171.1:0-6007 GCF_001687245.7 Rhagoletis zephyria | reverse complement strand
CGTGCAGCTGTGCTATTTGCTGTCGTCGCCTCATATTATTGATTTGTTTACTATTTATTTTATGTGTACTATTTAGACAACAAACTAAGCCAAACTAAAGTAAATTAAGCAGAATCCGAAAACAGAAACGTAAACAAATTCAAATCGCGCTGTCATTTATTTACATTTGTCATTTGCACTATCGACGCTGGTAAACAACAGGTTTATTGAACATTTTGTTGCAACCGGGTGATTGACAAGACTTTATGCCATGCTATACATATACATACTATCATACCATATCGACATTTTGCTATCTTATCGAAATGGGGCGGAATCACAGTGATCATTCAAATTGACGGTACATAAACAGATGGATAAAAATACATTTCGATTACTGTGTATGTTTATATGCATACAAATATAAGTATTTGTATTTATGTGTGTATTTATGTGTGCATGTGTCTGCATTATAAACAAATATATAATACTATTATCTTATCTGCATCAAATGTGCTTTCATTTTCAGTTTGATTGTGAATATATATGTATGTATGTAAAAATAATTAGTCTACATATTCATCTACATATGATTATGTATAGATATACATATATGTACGTAAAAATAATTAGTCTACATACATACGTACATCTGTCTGTATGTGGTGGGCATATTTGCTGTCACTATAGGTTAATGCATACTTGGAGCTTAATTGAAAAGTAAATTGGCACAAACATTTCGATTAAATGCAAATCAAGCACTAATAAAGCATTGTTAAGGCAGCGTAAGTACACATAAACGCAATCTAACCACTTAGATACATACATATCGTTGATGCTTTTGCAAAACCGCCCAACGACCAACTGCAAAACTACCTATGTATCTTATACGATGTTTCCACGATTCGTAATTACTCTGTTTCCCCGACACGCACATTCGCAATTCGTTTGGCAGCTCTACTTCTTGTTCTTGTTCTTTGCTATTTATTATTATTTTTGTGTACTGCAAATATCGAAGATGTGGCAAAAATTTAAGTTATTAAAAAAGATTTTCATTTACATATATATATCTATATATAAAAAATATTTTATTAATTAATTTTTCAGCAGCTAGAAAAAGTGCCAGCAAATGGAACCAGGCCGTGAAATCTTCGATATATTTCCGATAAATATTAGAGAGGGCACCGGATTCGTTCGTCATTCACACGGTAATTCGATATGAATTACCTATAAATGAGGTAATTCGCTCTTAAAATTTTGTATGGCGAATTACGTAATTCGAAGGGTAATTGGATGGCGAATGACGAATGGGAGAGCGCATTACGAATGAGAGAGCGATTTACGAATCGTGGAAGCATCGTATTACGGCACACAAATTTTACAGGAGAGCGCAAAAACGGCTTTTTCTTTGAAGGCCTCGCCTTGATAGGCTGTATTTTCTCTAGCTATTATTTTGCAAATCTGCGTNAAACGGTTTTTTCTTTGAAGGCCTCGCCTTGATAGGCTGTATTTTCTCTAACTATTATTTTTCAAATCTGCGATTTTATGCATAAATCTCGATTCCTGCAGTTCAGGCTTAGCAAATCTCATTTTTGTCACAACGGCGATTTAGGCGGTTTTGCAACTGGTCGATGGGCGGTTTTGCAAAAACATCGACGATATGTAGTATGAACCTATACTATTTAGTATGAATGCATGCGTATGTGGTTGTATGAAGAACATATGGACTTAATGAAATTATCCACATATGTAGTAATCAGTTAATCAATTCTTTCTTAGATAAGCATCTAACACAAACAGTACATTGAAATAACACATTATTTAATTTTCCTTCGCAGCAATTATCACTTCGGCTTAGTGTTTGCTTAATTTCGCATTAATTAATTAGTTTTTACCTGACTGGCGTCAGTTAAGGGCATTCCAAAGTGACGGATGAGATGTTTTAACTCGTTTTTGCTCAAACTTTCTGTAAATTCTCTTAAACCATTGATTTGATAAGTGTCAAACTGTTAACACTTAAAGTCTGATATCAATTTAATAGAAAACTGGTAAAGTATAATTATATAATATACACAGTAATTTAACATGTTCCAAGCATGACGGCTGGAACATCCAATTAGCATTGTTTTGAACGCTTATAACTTCTGACCATAAATATATTTTTCTAAAAACTTAACATCATTTTAAGGCTCACAAATTGTTCTTTCTTTTTGGATAATTGCATTTTTGCATTTGCACCTTCAGTAGACGAAGAATGCCACCTTCAGTAGACGAGGAATGTCATTCGAGAATGAAAATGAACATGAAGATGGCACATGGCCGAAACCGGTTTGTCTCCATATCAAATTTGACAAGTGATGACAGAAATTCGTAAGACATTGCCCAACAAGCTTCGGACGTACCGTAAGTGAGCGCAGGGCTCTGATTGCCATCCGGCAGTCTGAGTAGATGTTAACTCCCTTAACGTCAACGTGCCCAACAGGAGACAATGGACTGTTTCCTTAACACAGTATAGTGATCTGGAAGCCTAAAGTTGATGGAGAGCTTCCTGGAAAAGACCTCCGCTGACCCCTCTGTCCTTTGGTTTAATATGTAGAAAATTCAGTATTCATGACGAAACCTACAATATCGGTTTGAGGTTGATAGACGTCACCGGGGTTCGAAACATCGTAGTCCGCAGCACTAGTTTCCAATATATCAACCCGTTTACGCGAAATTATCGTGTGTCCCAGAAACCAAATTTTACAGGAGAGTGTTTTCTTTACTTTTAATTTTTTTTACGTTAATTTTTCCCAAAAGGGGCGATATGCTAAA
Organism: Rhagoletis zephyria; assembly: GCF_001687245.7. NCBI lineage: Eukaryota > Metazoa > Arthropoda > Insecta > Diptera > Tephritidae > Rhagoletis > Rhagoletis zephyria. Next base: position 3,214 of record NW_016182171.1, on the reverse strand, counting down.
CCATTTATTAGAGTCAACCGCTATAGATCGGAAAACGAATACAAGTTTCCAATAGTCCAGGCGAGGTCTAAGCATTTACTCGGATTACTACCTTAATTGCAGCCAACCCATCACAGTTTCCGCAGCAAGTTTTTTTTTATTCATTACCTAAAGTGGGGTAACTACATCAACAGCCATAAAATAAGTGCAGGAGACCTTGAGAAGTTATATAGCTTTGCTGTAATTTTGAAAACAAAAACATAAATTTCTGAAAAAGTGTAGTACACTTCAGGGTCAAATCACTTAACGTTACAAGAAAAAACAAACAAGCAAAATGAAATCGATGGCAGTCAGACAAACAGCAAACACTTATCTTCAATACTTTTTGTATAATTATAGCAGATAGGTGCTTAACAACAAAAATAAACTTCCTCAATGTTAAGTGTAATAACAACGAAGGAAAAACTCGCGTCAGACACATACAAAATAAGTCAACAACAGTAAGAACAAAATGGCCTAACAACAACCTAAGAAAAACAATATCGATCAATAATCAAATTGACTGGAGCTAAAGCCAATGCTGCGATTTCACGCTGCTCTCCAACGCTGGGTACTTGAAAATATGATATTAATTAATGAGAGGCAGAAGAAGAGGCGGCAGCACATCGTAAAGACAACAGGAAATCTAACCAAACTAAGTAGACTTGAAACGAAGAAAGCAGCACGAAGAAGGCATACATGATAAATGGCGATTGAGGGATGGGGGAAAGGTGCTGGTGCCGGTGCCGTTGCTGGTGCTGCTGCGCTGAGCGAGACAAATGATAATAGAAAATAAACAGCAAACCATTTTGGCGATTATTTATGCCATTTAATAGTTTATTTCATCGACAACAAATATTGTTGCCATAGTCGTAGTGTTGCAGCCGTAGTGTTACATTGTTGCTATGGCTATTATCGTTGTTTTGATATAACTAAGCATAATTTGTATTTTAGCTGCTATCCGATGAGGCGCTTTACCATAATAATCCATAACTATTTATTATGCCACGTCCAGCCGAGAGTGCGGCAGCGAGCCCAACAGCAAGCAGCAATAGTTGGGGCCTAGGCCGGCGCGTTGGGGGCATGAGAGGCATGACTGATGATTGGTTAGTGGCATTCAGTGCTTTTATGCTTCCAGCTTTGATGCTGATGCTGATTTTAATGATGATGCTGATAATGATGATGATGGCGATGTTGTTGGCGACCAGCACCAGACACTGACATTCAGGCCGACTGAGCGTAGCGCTGAACTAAAGTCACAAATGCCCACAAAAGATGCCAGTTGATGAGCGTGGTTTCATGCCTCGGCGACATGCGCTTAAAATTGGAGCTCTGTAGACTGTAATAAGGCTGCTAACTGCTGGTTGCTGGTTGCTGGTCTCTAGCTGCTGGCTGTGGCAGCATTAACGTGCATGAAATTCATCAAATAAATTGCCATCATAAATGTCATAGAAGTGTTTTGTTCCACGAACTATGAGTTGTAAAGCACTTACATGCATGTGTACATATGCTTGTAAATATTGTACATATGTACATATATTAGGGTGGTCCTTGAATGTAGGAAGCAAATTTTTACATCAGATTTCCTAAGCCTCAGCCCCTATGTCAATGCTACTATAGTCGAAGATATTACATATAAATTTTGGTGCCGATTGAAGTCGGTTAAGGCGTATCGCACAGAGGTCAAAATTCAGATTAACCTAAGAAGACGTCTTAACCGACTCCAATCGAGACCAAAATTTATATGTGATATCTGTGTCCGTGGTATTACCAGTTGAGGGGCTGAGACTGAAAAAAATCGTTCATTTCATTTTTAATGACCACCCTAATGTACCTACATTCTAATGTGCATCATTCTAAGGGTGTATCAATTTGCATTTTAAGATTTTCGTCAAAATATTTCGGAAAAAATATTACGATTTTCGTGAGCTGGACCTATTTGAAAATATTTCGAAAAATCGATGGTAAATGGTCTGCATAAAAGGGTTTACAAATTTTATCTACGGAATTAAAATAATAATATTTTTGGCGGTATTTTCAAATTTTTTGGTTATGCCCTATTAATATATAATCATAAGAGTATTTGATGACATAAATTGAGTAAGCTCTCTTCTTATTTATTTGCACTGTGATTTAACGAGGTTGTAGTTACTTCACACAGCTTCAACTGTAAATGAGCTTTATCTTAAGGCATTAATAAATCGATAGCCACACGCTTCAAATATGATGGATTTATTTCAAATGCCGTATTCTGTTAAAGTAAAATTTTTAAATGTTCATGAAAGGTGTGAAGACTTCGGCTTAGACGAAGACAGCGCTCCTCTTAGTTGTTATTTCTACGAAAGCTTTTAAAATTGTTCAAGCAGGCATACCTCGGTTTTGTTTTGCAGGAAGGTTTCTAGTTTTCACTAATTTTAATTTTAAGTGGAAGCGTATTCATTAGGGCGGGCCAATTTTTGTTCGACAATGCGCGTATATCATGGTAAGATTCTACGTGTAGTTCTAAGCAAATTTGCAGAAGAAACCGTAGGTCCGAAATAAATTTGGAGTTTGCCATATTGCGGAGCCAGGTTTCGAAGAAAACATGAAACTTTTAAGAAAAAAATAGGTGCAGAAATGGATATCTCATACCAAAATTAAAGGGTATTTTATACAAAATTGAAGCACTTCTCGTCGAAAAAGTCTGCCATACAAATTTACCCGCCCTACTGTGCATGCTTTGTCAACATTCATTGTGACTGCATCCACCTTTTTAAGGGCGGTTATTAAGATATCAATACCATAGGGCACCTCTTTATTTTGTTCTATGCAGAAAATATAGACAACTAGGAAAATTATAAAATTAAAAAAGGTTTGAATAAATTTAACCTGTTTTTAAGGTTGCGAAAATTAAAAACAACTTTTTACTTTGACCAGCTATAACTCTGCGAGTTTTTGAATTTATACGAAAAAGTTTCAATAATATGTAAACGTTATCAGATTTCAAATAAAATTTGGTCAAATTTTTTCGATTTAAAAATTTGATTTTTTTCAAACCTGATCAAATTTTGTTAATTAATTTTAAAATTTTCGTGGATGTCTTTATTTTGTTCGTAGAACTAAATGGGTTCCCCATACAAAATTTAGTTGTTGATATATTTAACGACTACCCTAACCCTCACCCTTTTATAACTTCGCGTATCTATCGGCATTATAA
>NW_016182169.1:0-6008 GCF_001687245.7 Rhagoletis zephyria | reverse complement strand
AAGGTCAATTGACTTTATTTCCCACCCTGGTGCGAAAATAATTCAAAATCAATTCTACTTACAAGATTTAGTAACAAATTTGTCGAAAGTGAGAGCGTAGCAAATATTACACTATACAAGCAAACAGTACGCTATACATTGAATATATTGTGCATAGAGAAAAATTACTGGGAAGTTAAAAAACGCAATTTTTTACACAAAAAACGTCCAAACGTCAACAGGATACAAAAAACGTCCAAATGACGTTAAAAGCGTCAACCTAGTAACGCTGCATGTGATGTTAAAAAATGTTTTATCTTAAAATGGCATAACAGATCGCTAGCNCAAACCTCAATTGAGGGTGTCACAGATCAACGTCCACAAATCTAGAGTAGCCTCGGCTGCTCGCCTTTATAAAGGCGACGTAGATATCAGGCTCATCCAACAACCTTGGGTGAACAACTCAATAGGGGTTCAGAATCTACTTTTGTTGTGAAAAAACCGTTAACAGATCATAGACCTTACACTATGTAACGACAATCTTTTTGACATGGTTAAAATCTGGAGAGTTCTTAACGAACACTCTTTTTTTGACTATAGATATGTTGAAACGATTCCACACTTTTCTCTAACTGCACCGCAGGTTCCAAAAAGGCTATAAAGACACTTTGAAAAGTAAGTTACCATGTCCAGCACCTAGTGAGCCCAGCCTCACTTGCGAGGGATACGGTTAACTTTTTTTACCCGGATTTGCTCAGAGGGTTTGGCTAGAGTTTGTCCTGACCCTAGACCCAGGGGCAAGCGTAACCCCCATTGGTGGCCTCGAGAATTGGACTCACTGCCGAAATCCTGCATGACACAGCTGAGTCACGAATCTGAGTGGCAAAGATATAAGCAGTTTTTGGGCGCTTACAAGAAGGCTTTGCGGGAAGCTAAGAGGACATCTGTAGTGGTGTCAAGGATACTTTCGAGTAGAGGTGCGACATCGACCTCACAAAACGATGTTTGAAGCATCGATGTTATGCTTAAGTAAGTGTCGAGGTTCACATAATATCGGGTGTTTAAAATGTGAAATGATGGAGTGTAAATTCCATAGCATGATATTCACAATAATATGCAAAAAAAAACAACAGTAAGTTAACTTAAAACTTTAAAAATAAATAAATAATTAAAACATGAAGTCAAAGAGGAATATTATAAGTTTTCAGATTTTATAGAAGCCAAAAGTAGCTTTCGGGACCAGGAATAATGAGCCAAATCAAAAAATTCTAAAAATTTTTTTGAGAAAGGACTTTAATATGCCACGAACGTTGATGGAAGTCATCGAGGCAATTAATCGATGTTGTTCAAATATCGGGGCAAAAATCGATGTCGATGGCATAGCTTATATTAGAACTGGGTGGTAAACGTGCCTGTCACAAGGGAGAGAATTGCAGGGGCGATACAAAGCTTCAAGTGCTATAAAGCGGCGGGGCCGGATGGGATTATACCCACGTAACTGGCTGCTTGAAATCTTTGAAAATTGGATGATGAACATCTTCAGAGCCTATTTTAAGTCAAATTACATACCAACGGCGTGGAGATCTATCTCCGTTGTCTTTCACATGCAAATTCAAAGTATCTCAGACCTTTTAGCCTTTATGCCTTTGTACTTAAACCCCTAGAAAGGGTAGTTAGTAACTACCTATCTTACAATATTGGCATTCGATTGCTGTCTTACAATACCTGAAGGGCGAGTCCACGGAGAGCGCGCTGCACAGCCTGCTCAGTTTTATTGAGCATCGTCAAGGATTCAGAATGGTTGAGCAAGGGGGAGTGAAAACTCTTGATTGTGGTATCACAACGGGCCGTAACTAGTGACCTATGTGTGTTCCTGACAGCCACACCTACCTACCTACCTGACTGTTATAACAAAATTTATGGATTCGGTTGACCTTCAGTCTGATATCGATAGGGTTCATAACGGATTCGAGAAAAAATCCATTTTATTTAATATCAAGAAAACTTAATATCGTGAGGGCGACACATACCATTTCTGAATGTAAGTTGAAATCTGTTGAGGGGTGTATGTACCTATTTCGAGATTGTCTTTCCTGTATGACCGCTTTCTTCTTTCAAAGTGTTTTTTATACTTTAATACACTCTACAATCAACACGAAATTTGAAAAGCTGCATCGCAAATATATCGTTTGGACTGTGCAAAAGTAGAAACACTGCAAATAATGTCTATAGCAATTCACAAATGTGAACAATTGAAGTAAGTAAGCAATTTAGGAGTCTAATTGACTCGGGAGTTATTACAGCGTTGCTTGTCACTTTAACAACTCAAGTAGACAAAGAAACTCAATCCGTACTTAATTACGCAATAGAGCTGCTGGGTTGTAAAGGCTTTTATTGCTTCCATATGTTGACTTTTATGGCGGTCAATTATGCACTTATTAGTTATGTATGTACACATGGGCGTAGCAAGGTGGGGGCAGGGGGGTGCTCGAGCCCCCCCTAACTTTCAAATTTTCCTTATATATATATAAAATAGTACCCTGAAATGCCAGCTTAATAGGATCGAGCCCCCCCCTACGCCGATGTATGTACATATATAAATATGTTCATACTACAGTATGTACATATGTGCCTTTGCTTACAATTCAGACTCAAACATTTTTTCTAGTGAGACGTTTATTAAATAAATAAACTTTTTAAAGTAAATGCTTCTTCTTCTCTTTCTTTATTGGCGCTGTAACCGCCTAAGCGATTTTTACCGAGTCCACAGAGCACGACAACCGTTTCTCTTCTGTGTCAACTGACGCCAAATGGAAATGGTCTTTCCGACACAGAGGCGGCCTTCCTCTTTTTCTGTTACCTGCATCGAGACTTGTGTCGAATACTTTTAGAGCTGGAGCGTTTCTGTTTATTCGTATGACCTGACCAGCGTAGCCGCTGTATTTTAATTCGCAGTACTAGGTCTATATTGTTGTAAAGCGCATCGGTAAATCGTCTGCGGTATCCGCCATCACCAACGCGCAAAGGCCAGTAAATCTTTCGCAGAATATTTCTATCGAAAACTCCAAGAGCTGCCTCATCAGATGCTTTCATTGTCGTCGTTCACCATCAGACCCTTTCGCTTTCTTCCTCTATCTAATTCTGAGAAGATAGTCACTTTGTCTGAAACTTCGTTAGGTATCAAACGGCCTTAAAAGGCCCAATCAGTTCGTTGACGGACGGACTTGAGTCTTTCACACAATACGCTCGACCTTTTAACCTATGTTCCGAAGGCAGATCCCGCCGTAGTTGACGCGTATGGCGAGGTCGCTTGTAGATTGAGCAGAGCACACTTATTCTGCATAAGAGTTGATGCATGCACCTTAACCACTCCTCGTCGCCGTACATGAATACCTCAGCTGGCAGGTCGTAAGCTCCAGCAGCATTTTGTTTTTCAGCCACGTAAATTCTTATTCGTATGTCGTCATGGTCAGGCAGTATGTCATCGCCTGGGGGCTTGGTTTCGTCTTAAAAATTGCCGGAGCTATCGCGGTCCCCCTAACTTTTCGAGCCCAGAATTTAACATTCTGCCAATCTTGTCAATGGTGTATTTGCGAGGCTTGAAGTTAAGTTGAAAAATTTCAACCAGTTAGTTTGGAAAGGAATCCATTTCATACACAGTGTCGTTGATAGTACCTAATAAGACGAAATGTCGCTTAATAGCTCGTGAACCATGTCGGAGTTTTTGTTTTTGAGCGGCGCTATTGCTGATCTCACCTCGTCGTTGTATGGTGAAGGAATGTAACGCACCTTAAATGTCGCCATTCAATAAAATTGAGAAGTACACATGAATATATTTATCTCTGCAATTGCATTCTCACTCAATAAGAGAAGTATCGCCCATTTACTGAAAAGCTTGGCGATTAAGGCTCTTGGTATTATTCCATACGTAGTGCAATGCTTTAAGTCAGGAGCTGATGGCTTAAGACCAACCATGCACAGCAAAGAGTCGCACCCTGCAAGAGGGGCCTCTGATTTGACTGAATATGGCGGATATGGAGCGGACAACTCGATAAAACTCGTAATTTCGAGTATGCGTACCGTGCTTATGGGCACCACATTAGTGTGTCTTATAACAGTGACCTCCAGATACATGGTGACCTCTGGTTGTAAGAAGTCCCGCTTGGTGGCTATGTCCCAGTGGTACTACTATCCTCCATACTCATGCGAACACCTTTGAATAATGTAAATTTAACACGCAAAATTTGTGTCGGAAATACTTCGAGCGTTATATGGAGAAGGGTATGAGCTATGAAGAGGCTAGGGAATTGGCAAAAGAGCACATAGAGCCCCTCAAAATGAGTAATCGGCTAAGAGAGCCCGATCAAAGAGCTCCACTCCACAGGAGCAAGCCTTAGGGAAGGTTTTAAAACCTATGCAAGGCGCAGCGGGCAGTAACAGTGCAGAGATATTGCCAAGCCAGCACCATTTAGGGACGCACTGTCAGAGGTAAAGTTTATGTTTGGCTGAGGTGTGGTCGAAGAGGGCCATTCAGAATGCCAGCCACTGACCATTGCGGTGGGCCGGATTTCGCAAGACATCATCAAACAGAAAGGAAATGTCGTCAATGGTTCGCCCAAGTTGAGGGGAAAGCCGACGATGCTTGTACGAACGAATAACCCGGCTCACAACGCTGTGCGAGCGGTAATTTATCCATTATCTAGGCTACGGTCCCAAATTTTAAAGTTTAAATGAGTAAATCTAAAAATCATGTAAATACGTGTTTTTTTTATTCCATAATCAAAAGTATGGTCTTTTATATGTTGAAAAATAAAACCCTTTTTATGAAATTTGCGAAATAATCTGGTTTTGGCAGATGCATCAAATAATTTTTAAATTTTTTGTTAATGCTATCTAATGCTATCAGATCTGCACCATTCGTTCGATTTTCAAAAATGAGAAGGCACATTAAATGCCTTGTCCTTTAAATGTATCATAAAGGTAAAACTTTTTGAAAAGAGTGACCACCTGTTAAAAAATTCAATTTAAATTATTTAATAAGTCAAAAGAATTATTAAAAGATGGGTATCAATCAAAATGGGTTTTGAAGGGGTTGATTTCTTAAGCTTTGTATCGCTCAAACAATCCGCAAGCTTGTGTGTCACCTTACTATGGAGGGTTTAAAGAGCCCCCCGTCTGCGAAATTTCTGGTAAATATGTGTCAAGAAGCAGTTCTCCTGTTCCCATCGAAGTCGAGGAAACGTCTTGCTTCTGCTGGAACCTGGTCAGGTTCGAGGAGCGACAGTATTTTTCTTAGTATGACAGTTTCGAAAGTACCCTTGACGCCACTACAGGTCCATCTAGGAAGACTTCTTGGCTTTCCGCATAGCCTTGTTGTAGTCACGTAAAAACCGCATATATTTTTTATCACTCAGACTTGTTGTTGTAGTTGTGACCTTCAGGCGTTCCGCAATGAGTCCAACTCCCAAGACCACCAATGGGGTTTTCGCATAAAGTTTTTTTTTACAACAAAAGGAGGCTCTGCGTCGCCCTCACCAACATCATCAGACAGATTCCTTTCCGGCTAAGGAGCCACAACGTCCATATCCACTGAGGTGTGCTGAGCGTCCCCCGATTTATATTTATGGTCACTGACTGTAATGTTCTCCCAGTCCACCATTTTCAACTATGTTCCGGGGTAGACAGCTCACGGCGGCTGCCTTATTTAGCGTCACCGACCTTACATCATCGCATGCCAGCACCCGTGGTCCTGGTACCAGCCGGCATCTCTGCACGCGGGAAGTTTTCCGCCTTCAGCCACCTCCATTGGCTCCGTGGGATGAAGCCGAGTTCGTTTCCGCGGTCAAGAACAGATGAGGATACTGCTCCTAGCAACTTCAGCAAAAGCTAGGAAAGCTGCTGCTCCCCCACCGACATTTATCTCTTGGACACGGGTTGGTTTTCCACCGTAACCACAGCTGTGGTCTGGAAGTTTGATAGTAGAGCCTACGCCAGCGTGTCCAACGTCACCCCGTTATATTTCTTCAGAG
>NW_016182168.1:0-6008 GCF_001687245.7 Rhagoletis zephyria | reverse complement strand
AGAGATAAAGGATAGATATTTTAAAATCGAAAATGAGAAATGCATAATAATGTGTTTATGTAAAACCAAGCGGCGATCATAACTTCACCTGCAACACAAATTTCAATCAACCGTTTGCCGTCGGCTGTGCTGAAGTTGGCGTTGGCGTTGGCATTGACGTTGACGTTTGTGGTGCGGGCAGTGGCGACAGTCCGCCTGGTTGTAATCAGTTTTGACTGGCATAATAATCAAATTTATACAAATCGAGTGCGGCAAAAACAAACGGTGAGTTCAAAAATCCCCAGCAATGAAATACATAGCTACTGTATACACGTACATATGTAGTTGCATTGAAGGAAACAGAAATCAAGCGAATACAGGCCAAGCGACCACCCCGACATCCTGAGAAATCATTTTTTGTGTATAACATACGAAAAAAAAGCCGAGACAGAGGAAAAACGCTACACCAAGTAGATGGCAGCTCATCAAATGAATTGTGGCAACAGTCATTGTTGACATTTTTGTTGCAACTATCCGCCGCTGATGGATCGATCGCTGCATAGCGTAGCGTAGCGTCGCGTCGCATTGCGTCGATCGTTCACACACTTGTTGCAAGACACTGGTGTTCGCTAACTGACTGACTTGGTGACTTGATTGTCATGGCCTCCATACGCGCCCAACGTTGCATTTTTATCCATCCCTCCAGCCTTGCATCCATCGATCCAGACATCGGTAGAACACCGATGATCTTTTAATCTAGTGCTTGAGATCACTAAATTGCCGCGAATTGTCTTCTTTTCAGTCTGCACGCAGCCACACTACTTTTTAGTCGTACTTGTACTTTCTGTTTTACTGGTGTGTGGTGTGGCATAGGTAGGTACAACGTGATTGAATTGTGTCCATCTTTTGCTTGTCTTCTGTCGTTTTCCTCTTGATCCGGTGGCTGTCTGTCCCAGGTCTTACTTCGATCGACGGCTTTGACATACGTTTTTTCATGGCTATGAGAGATTCGATGTGGTTGATGATATGTTGATGTTGCTGCCGCTGTCGTCTGCCGACTGACGCATTGATGCGGTAGTTATATTACGTGAAAGTCAGTCGAGCGTATTTGGTGATATGCAAAATGGACATTTTGTGATTGCAGTGCGTGGTACTTATCGGCACAGTGGTTGTTAATAGGAAAAGCCGCAAATGGAATTGTGAAAGGGAAAGTTGCAGACGAAATTATTTTGAAACACACATCAGTGCGGTGTCAGTTCCGTATCAGTGTCAGTGAAAAATAAAATATCGTTGCATCAGTCTCAAATAGAATTGTTCAGACACGTCCGGTACAGTGCCGTTTTCTATGGTCATTGCAACTTCACTGTTCGTGCAAAGGAGCGCCCCACGTTTTTAATCTTAAATGTCATAAATTGTTTTAATCACTTTTGCTAAAATTTTAAAATCAAAACTTATCGGACAGATTTTATGGGTCTAGGACAAAAAATATTTTTTTTATTTTGAGTCAATTTATAGAAAGATGGTACATCAAAAAGTTTCTATTTATTAAATTTTTTGTACATTTCATTCTTGTCTGTATAAAGTTTTGCAATATTGTTTTTGATAAAATAATATTGGGCAGCAAAGTTAAATTTTTTTTACTAGCTTTGACTTGTTCTTCTTGTTTGGTGTCTATTCTCCTCTTGTGGGTGCTCCCAAGATTTTGCTTATAGTGACTTGTTGGCCCATGTCTGACTTAACAGGTTTAAAGCCACACTGATAAGGGGTCAACAGACGGTGGGCCTTTCACACAATACGCTCGATAGGATCTTACATGCGACGTTTAAGAGTATACATCTGCGTTATTTGGCGAATATAGATGTGTCGGCCTTCTTTCTGTTAGCACCTCCCGTGGACAAGTATTTTAAGATGTTCGGGCTCCTGTATTTCGGTCTGAGTCTGCAATAATTCTCGAGATATCTCTGGCCAAACAACTCGTTTATCTTAAGGCCACAGCTCTCCGAGCTGACGGGGGCAGACATGTCAAAGCCGTTTTTGAAGTGGTACGTAGTCTGGCGGGTAAGTCAGCTCCAATTACGCCGCTGGTAAAAACACGCGCCTAATAATGAGTTTTTCTAGGTACTACCTCGTTCGAATTACCTAAGGCTTCTCAGAACCCCACACTCGACAATTTTTTTTATTTCCTACGTTGTTAATACTAGTAATGGGGAGTTAGTTGTTTTTATAGATGTCGATATTGACAGCTCCGAAACTGAATTCTAAAAAAACTCTTCAATACTATAGCTCCTATCGCTGAAACCTTTAAAGAAATTGCTCAACCTATACCACTGTTCTTCTAAAAGCTGTGTGGCTATTTTGCATACAAATCGCAGCCATATATTTTTTTTGTTTTTCGCTCAACAAAGCAGGCAACGAATTCAATCTCTTAGAAATCAGTGAACAGGATTTTCAAAGGAAATATATTTACGAATGAAGTGTATGCATCTCAGTTATAACAGTTGGCTTATTGACGAGTAGAACACACACACCGCCTCGATTGATGATTTCGTAACAAATTTGATTGTTTTGCAAATTTTATGAATTGATTTTTGATTGCTCTCCGAAGGGACCTTCGGTGAAATGACGAAATGAATGAAATCTGGTATATGACAAAGAGTTGACAGAATGTATAGTATGCAAATATTCGGTTTGATTTGAATAACTGACCGTTAGTTATTGATTTATCACTTTTTAATATTTATTTATTGTACAATGCTTGTGTGAGATGCTGAGCAGCTTGCTGATTTTTTTTTTTTTTTTTTTTAAGGTTCGTTTTTTTTNCAAATTTAGCCATTTAACGAAAAATTGTGCAATTTGCAACCTACATACATTCATGCCATTGCTTGCAACTTAATTCGAGCTCACTCGTACATACATATAGATAACTGCATATTTTTTCTTAGTATAACGAAAGCCGTGTAGTTAACTGCAGCTGATTAAAAATCCATAAGCGTTGGACGTACTTAACAACATCGAATCAAATATCGAAAATCAACTGCATCCACTTAGCTGAAAGCTGTGCCACGCGAAACGTACAAAAAAAGGAATTTAACTATATACAGGCCCAGAAGCCAGTAAAAAAAGAAAAAAACTTAGTTTGAGGTGGAGCGCGTGCGCCTCTTTAATCAGTAGTTTTGCAAAAAGAAAAAAATACATCCAAAGCAGCACAAATTAACGATCGCTGAAAACTCGGCGTAATCGCAAAATATAAGATTAAAAACTTTCCTCATCACAACCGCGCATGCGCAACAGCATCGACAGCCAGTAAGAGCACAATGTCATGTGGGCGATACACGCGCTTCTTCATAGTACACACATCCACATGCTGTAAGCACTTTCCCAGCCGTGCGCATAAAAGGCTTTCATTGCACCAACCACACCAATTGCCAGCTATAGCCGCGAGTGCAGCCTACCTTGTTAAGCGCTAAAATAGCCGCCTTATATGAAATTATTTTTCATAACTACTTTTTTCGCTTTTTGCCTCTAAAAACTCACTACTGTTTCCCCAGTTTAACCAGCTAGTTAGCCAGTCATTTAACGCTTACCCGGCAGCTTGTACACAGCCGCAGCCATATCGCCTACTGTAATGGTGGATTAAATGACGCCGATCGACAGTGCCGCGAACGAAATCTGATTACGAATATTTCAATTAGTTGCGGCCAGCCGCAGCAGTGGCTAAGCGTGCCATTACAGTCTACAGCCTACAGAGAGCAGACGAATGACTGATATGTACTACTAAGTAGCTACTTGTATCTTCTACGCTTAAGTGATTGACTTAAATTACATTACTTACATATACATATTCCATCCAATTATATGAAATTTACGTGTATAAATGCCAAGGTCTTTTGTTTTTTTTCAGCAAAAGCCGGATAAGCGCAATGAAAGTTTTTGGGTGGACAATGAGTATACCAGTGCATTGACACATACCCTTGTGGTCAGCTGATTAAGTTAAGTGGCATTTTGACCAGTTTTCGCTATTTTTCTTTTGTTTATTTAATGTTTGAAGTTTTTTTTACAAAAATCTAGCACATTACATAACCAGCACCACATAAATCCACATCTCGCACTTTGTACAAAAATTATAAAAATTCAAATAACTTTACCTATTACAACCGAATCTTTAGAAAATTTTAGTAGGTCAAAGTGCAAATTTCAAGACTCTAAAAATTCTCGCTGATTTTTAATAATTTTTTTAGCTTTTGCTGGCGGTGCTAGGCATTTTCTTCCATATAAAAGAAATTGTGGAGCATACATACATTTAATGTATAGAAGAAAATCCACAACACCGTCAGCTAAAAAAATTATTTAAAGTCAGCGCGATGGGCTATACAACTGCATACCTGAAATTTTTGTTGAATTTTTGTACAAAGTGTGAATTGTGGATTTACATGCTGCTGGTTATATATAGAATGTTATAAAGAAAATAATAAGCGTTAAATAAACAAAAGAAAAATAGTCAAAACTCGTGAAAATCGCACTTAACTTAATCAGCTGACCACAAGTCTACATACAAACATATGTATGTATGTATGAGTTACTCCTAGGATTATTCCTCTGATTGATTAATGTAAAACGCTCTTGGTTGAAAAGCTCCCCAGTGGGAAAATGGAGAACTCATTACCTTTTTTCTACCAAAAAAAAAAAGATTAAAAAAGACGATTCTACAAAACTATGCATGCATCGGAATGTAAGCGAGCTGGTAATGTGTAGCCGAATTATCAATATAAGCGAATTGTTGCACTCCTAAGCGATCGAAGCGATGACGTTTAGTACCTTTGCAGCCACTAACAAACCAAAAAGTGAGATAAAATTTAAGTACGTATTTGTTCCACGCTGGCATTCGACAACCAACTTGTCATGGGTTGAAATCCCATGGCCCGGACGTTATGTTTTATTTATAGATCCCTATTATAGTTTTTTAAAGCGACCAACTTTCCTAGAACATCGTCGTGAGAACGAAGCTGCATCCTGGAATGTACAGCACCTAAGGCCGATTCATTCCTGGGGATACGCCTACACTACATGACTAATTCCAACTGGGTCCTTTTGTTGACTGATTTACACGCATAAACATCCAAAGTCATTTACTTACAGGCTAACCTAATATTCACGCACGCCGCCAATTTATTATCAAAAATTTCTCATGCACATGCAACTTGTATGAGATCAACCGAAATTGAACGGCGTGCGTATGAACTAACTCAATTTCCAATTTTTGTTCTGCGTGACATTTTGATTTGACGTTTCGCTCAATGAAATCAAATGCAAACGCATGCAAGTCAATTTCGGGTGACGCAAAAAAACAAATTCGACGGCATGCGTACCAAAACGCAAGCCGCGAATATTAGGTTAGCCTGTAAGGCAATGATTGATTATAGTAAAATATTGTTTTTCAAGAATTCCATACCATTTCTACGAAAAGTTGTTTTTTCTAAATATTTTTTTGATTTCAAAATAAAAAAATTGGGGTAAATTTTTTTTCGATATAGAATAGTCCTAGGGGGTGAGAGCATTAAAATTCCGACTTTATTTGTTTTGGACCACCCTAATATACATATTTATGCCCAAAAATCCTTCGATGTGTTTTTGTGGCAACTCTCTACAACTTTTTTTCTTCAATATTGTAAATTAGACCTCTAGCGATACATCGGTAGAAACTGAATTCGACTCCATGCATTAGTTTCGAGTGATACAGACAAAATTCTACAAATTGTTGATATGGCTTCTATAGCTCTTAAAGACCCCCCATATTAATTTGCCTTTAACATCTATAATGTACAGACATCGGCCTGTTACAATTTTATTATAAATATAGATATAGATTTCATTTATTTTATCATTTAATTCATTAAAATTTTTCAAGCAGGTGGCAACCCTCCTCTGAAATATTTTCGGCAGTCAATTTTCCTAAACCTCTTTAGTTTGATACCCATATTGCATTATTAATTAATTAATCCCAACGGCTTTTTACCCTCCATTCCCGCCCA
>NW_016182167.1:0-6008 GCF_001687245.7 Rhagoletis zephyria | reverse complement strand
ATCATACTTATAAAAGTCATTTGTATAAGTCGTAGTAAATTTTGGTTCTTCAACATCTTCTTAACTGCAAAAAATGATAATGATTTTTATACGTATGATTTAAAAAGTAAAAGTCGGTGATTGATATCTACTGACGACTTTTATAAATAATATATAATATGAAAATTAAAAATAATATAAGTATTGAAATCAAAAAAAAAAAATTTATTTTGGATTTGTAAAATAAAAATTAAAAATAATTGTTATTTTTTTAATTTTGCATTACAAATGATAATTTGTTTTCAAATTTGATTCTCGGTGAAAAAAGAAATCGATTGGTATGTATCACTTAGTTGTAGAACTACAACTGTCAGATCAGTCTGAACTGCCCTTTTTATCTACAAGCATCCTCTGTCGCTAGTCGATGCGGCGATCCATCAGCGCTGTCATGTATAAAAGTTTTGGATTGTTTCTCATTAATATATGGCCAGATCTGTTTTGTAATGGATGATATTGGTTTTTTCGTCCATCATTCGCTGGCCAATGCAATGAAAATAGATTTCAGTCGGTGCTTCCTTGAAGATAGGGGGACGCCTGCATCGAGCCCAAAGTTTACTGAGCATAGTTCACTTTCCCCTCGCAAGCTCATCTGCCACGCATTTTCCCGGTATTCCACTGTGCCCGGGTACCCATAACACATTAATGGCGACTTTCTCGGCAAGCTCGTTTAAGGTACTTCTGCATTCGGCAACCACTTTTGAGGAAGTGTTACTGCACTGTAAAGATTTAATCGTTGCTTGGCTGTCAGAATAAATAGTGACGGATTGTAGACAAATTGCGGCGTTACTGAGCTTTGGGGTGCGGCCTCCCTTGTAGCTGTTTATTCGGCCTGAAAAACGCTGCAATGGTCAGGGAGCAGTCTGCTTAGATTTAGCGAGAAGTCTTTAGAGTAGATTTCGCTTCCAACTTTATTGCCGAGCTTTGACCCGTCCGTTAAGAGATGGGTTCGAGCGGTTAGCCCAGTCGCTTCTGTCTGGAATTCTGGTAGAAAACCTTTTTTGGAAACAGAAATTTGGACTAATATAATCCAGCTTATGTAGGGTTGCTGGAATGGTGCCCAGAATTTTTGATTGATTGTCTCTTCATGTATGAGCTGTATTCAATCTACATAGTTGGATTGCGACTGGCTTGATATCCACCGTAAAGGTCCATAGGCGGTAGATTAAATACAGTCTCAAGAGTCCTACTAGGAGTAGAGGGCAGGAATTATCATGGATTATCATGGTTGCTGCCCGGTCCAATACCCCTCTGCAAGTGGACTTTTCTAGAGCCGGCTACCATATGATGATTCCATAGAAAAATATGGGTCGGGCAACCGCCGTGTACATTCCTTACTTTTTCCGTAAGGTTCCGCTTCCAGTCCAACTTCCTGTCGATTATTAAACCGAGATATTTAACCTAGTTGGAGACTGTAAGCACTATTTAGGGAGGGGTATCTTATATTTCCTCGTGAATAGTGTCATTTTTTTCTACATACCAGTATAACCCCTATGGTTTTGGAAACTTGTATGGCTTCAAGCTTTCAATAGGAGGTCTTCTCTTTGCAGATAGCTAAGGCGAAGTGAAAATATAATAAATGTACCAAAACAAAACATATGTACATACATACTTCAATTAACATTTATATTCCCTCCAAATTCAAGTCAGCCACTATTTTTCTACCAACCTACATATGCTTGTACATATGTATATATGTCTCAGCTCCATATGTACATACTTTAAAAAAAATTTATTGGCATTTGACTAATCGAACTCGCTGTCATGGCTGTAATCCAAAGTGACTGACCCCCAATAAAAATTGCCACCATTTCACTTTGTCAGGGCAATAGTCATAAATTTCGCTATCGACACAACAAATATTGCTTGCAAAATGTATGTATATACAAATGTGTGTGTGTGCGTGTGTGCATTTAGACGTAAGACTTTGCGAATTCTACTCGCTTCAGTCACCTTTTGTAACTGCGAGTATAGACAAAATCGCATAGACACATAAATCGTGGTGGACAAGTAAATTGCGCGCAAATGGTCAACAAATATTTATTGGTCACTTCAGGCGGCCTTACGTATGTATGTACATACAGTAGTGTTGCGGTCTTTGGAAGTACATATACATATGTATATGTATATGTAGATGGCCACAAATCTAATGCTAAACCATTTCAAATGCCAATGGCAGTGGCAATAACGATTTTGCGATTTGTGCGCGTTGACTGTTGCGCTCGCGTCGGCAATGTGGTTTCTCAGCCGGAGACGTTTCGACAGCGTTACCTCCGGTTGGAAGTTCCGTTTCCGCTTTGAGGTAAACGGTGTATAGTAAAAGTGAGCGATAGAGGTGCATTCATAGGTGTGTGTGTGTGTGTGTAATGTGTAACACTACATATATTTACATACATATAGCACTGTTTATAAGTATCTTATATCCATATGCATACATATGTATGCACGCATGTGTGGAGAGCTTGATTGAATGCAAAAACAAATAAAGGCGTATAGCGGAAGGATTGCTTTATAAGCTTTAATTATTTATAATTTTATTTGACTACATCTGTTCAAAATACTCTGTGGTTTTTCGAGCCTAAGAAGTCCAACGTGGTTTTAAATTTCCAAAATTTTACTTTAGTCCCAATCGAGTGCTTTTTATGCCGCAATACCCCCTTTGACTTTTGCTTAAACACTTTGCTCCCAATTTCATTTCATTTCATTTACTGTAACACCACACCCATCTACATAATTTAATTTCCGGCCGCTCAACGAAATTTTCCAACACAAATTACTTTCTCGCTCCCCATTGCGCTTCTTTAGAGGGCACACACACACACACACACACCTGCAATGCTCGCTGAGTTCGCGCAGCAGTCAACAGTCAAGCAAATCGCAATTTAATTTTCCAACATAAGTATTTAGATTTTAATAAAGTTCATAGCATAAATGAAATAGCATACAACAACATTTGGCTGATAGTCATCAGTCGAAGCAATCGGCATCGTCTTCAGCACCAACGACAGCAGTGAAGCAGTAAGGCCAGCAGACGGTTTTAGTTTGGCTTATGGTTGCCACCAGCTGCTCATACAAAAACAAAATCACGCCTAACTACACTTGCAACTGAATTGCATAAATGCGCATATGTTTGTAAATGTACATACATAGATGCATACATAGCTACCATTTAACTCAGCATGAAATTATCTAACAGCAGGAGCGGCGTAGCGCGAATTAAGCAGCCAAAATTGTTAAGATTTGATTTTGAAATATGTATTTTGTTGCCTGCGTATATTCAGAATTCTGGGCGCATTATACCTCATAAAGATATGTACATAAATGCACACTTACAGGATGGTCCAAAAACTTGGTTCATATTATTGTTTAAAATTTTCTAGCTGCTTTTTTTGTTTTGATTTTATTTTTAGTTATTTTATTTCCATTTATAATTTAAATCTAATTTCATTTCGTTGTTTTTATACATATTTTATAACGTTTTATTTTTCGTCATGCAATTTTTTTAATTCTTTAATTTTTTGAATTAATTTCATTTTATTTTAATTTACTGTATGTTTTAATTTTACATTATTGCATTTCAGCAATTTTAAGCTATTTTTTTTTAAATTGTTCAAGTTTTAATTTTTATTTCAAATCTCGTTTAATAGTTTTAATAAATTTTTTATTTATTAAGATTTTTCATTCCATTTTATTTCTTATTTCATAAAATGTATTTTTTTTTTAATTGATTTTTTTTTTAATTTAATTTTATAATAATTTTTTGTATCTTTTAATTTTATATTCTATTTTATTTCGTTTTAATTATTTTAAGTTATTTTATTTTCGCTTATTAAATTTCTTATTTTTATTTAAAATTTCACTTCATTGTTTTAATATGTTGCTTATTTTACTGAGTTTTTTATTTCCTTTTATTTCTTATTTCATAAAATTTATTATTTTGTTTGTTAGTTTAACTTAATTTAAATTTGTGTATCCTTTAATTATACATTTTATTTTATTTCATTTCAGTGATTTTAGGTTAATTCATTTTGATGTATTAAATATTTGTTAAATGTGTTTTAATTGTATTTTTTTATTTTAATAAATTTTTAATTTCGTATTTTTTTCTTTCTGTTTCAATTTTATGTCAATTATTTTCCAGTTTACCTCAAGATTTATTTCTTTTCGTTATATACGTTTTTTGTTTTGTACGTTTTTTGTTTTATTTCTTTTTTCAGTATAATTTTATGTTTATTCAAACTTAGTGCTTTTTTAATTTTGTTAAATTTAATTTTATTTTATGTTAATTAATTTCGTTTTATTTTTCGTTAAAATTTTTCGCAAAGTTTTTTTAATAACTTCGTTTTGTTTTTTTTTTTTACTTTCATTCTATTTTCATTTCATTTATTTAAAAAAAAATATTTTATGCTTTTTAAATAAATATTTTTTTTTTGTTTTTATTTATTATTTGATTTAGGTTTTATTTTACTTTAATTTAATATTTTCTTTTATTCCATTTAGATTATTATCCATTTGGCTTCAGCATTTATATCTGTTTACTTTATTTTAATTTAATTTATTTTATATATTGGTTTTATATATCTTATAACTCATTTCATGTATTTTTTATTTAAGTTAATATTTTATTTTTATTTTTAGTTTATTTATTTTTATCTCAATGTATTCCATTTTATTTTCATTTAATTTTTCACTTTATTTTGTCCTGTTTACTTTCTTAATGTGTTTATTTCATTTCATTATTTGATTTTTTGTTTTTTTAAATTATTTGGTTTTTATCTTTATTTGTTTTTATTTTTTATGTTATTTTTTGTTTTTTGCTTTCTTATTATTTTACTTTCATCTATTTGGGATTCATTTTGTTTTATTTCGTTATTTTATTTTATCTCATAATATACATTTTTTTAATATTTTTTTAGCCCTTTCTTTTTAATTTCTAAAACATGGTCACATACATAAATATATTATGCTCCAGCCTTTACAGTATTCCGCTGATGGGAGCAGAGGAGATGGTAAGACCTTCTCCGCGTTGCAGGAATCAGGTGGAGAGGGACTTGCAGTCGCTTAAAATGTCCAATTGGAGTCAGTGGGCCCCGAAGACAAACGACTGGCATGCTTTGTAGTATATGGAACTCGTTCAGAATCACCTAAGCGGTTAAAGCGCCATTTACAAGAAGCATACATTCGCACCGCCCTTTATTTCAAAATGTTAATTTCAATTTCTCTTTTTTCTATTCGTAATTCGTTGTACATATGTCTGTACGTATGTGCTTTATTTGGACACTCGCATATCCTCTGTGCTGTCCGCGTTGGCACCGCGTGCTTTAGTGGAATTGAAATTTAATTCACGGTTTGGATGTGTACCCTTTGTTGCCAGCAACAAATTTTCATAACAATTTAGGCGCTTAGATGGGAAGTAGGAAAAGTTTTTCTATATATACATATACTAACACATATACTATATACAAAAATATATTTAATATCGCTTCACCCAATGTATTTATGTATGAATGTATTCGAAAAAAAGGTAGTAAAATTTTATGAAATTTTCGGTGCCAAGTTTGCGCCATGTCATTTTTCGCGCACTGACGCGCTTAGCTTGTTGGCGCGTCTGTTGGCTGCATTTCTCAAATGCGAATTATAAATGCCAGTCAGTAATAGATATTAAAGCTGACGCAATGTGAGATGTACATACAAACATACATGCATAGATATGTACACACATGTATGCAATCTAATTAAAATTTCAACAATTTTCATTTTGCAAAACCAAACGCTTGTAACTATGCGCTAAATTTTAATATAAAAGTAGGAAGCTCGAAATTCAGTAAATATTTCAAGGCTTTCGAGGTTTCAGTGGCATTTTCAGTGCGATACTCCTTTGAATATTTTTACATAGGATTGAGTGCTGATTTAGTGTAAAAACTTGTTTTTTTTATACCCGAGCGCACTTGTGCACAAGGGTATTATAACTT
>NW_016182166.1:0-6008 GCF_001687245.7 Rhagoletis zephyria | reverse complement strand
GTTCTGCACTTTACATATGCTTTTTCATAATTGGGAGATACAAAACAAATGTTTTTATAATCATTCTAACACGTTGCCCCTGACGGGATTACCAGATAACAGCAAGCATCTCTACACACTCAGCTACAGCCGCTTTATAAATTTGTCTTTATTGATTTGGTTCTGCACTTCACAGAGGCCTTTTCGTAATTAAGAAAATCCAAGAACAAAAAAACAAAAAAATTATGTATCGGCATTCGTACTGCTGGAAGCCAACAAATAACAGCAAGCACATCTGCACATTCAGCCACTGCCATATATATGAATTTCTTCTTAAATGTTCAACTTGAATCACATTTCTTATAATCGGCTTATTAACATGTTAGTTCATCTTAAATTTGTTACGGAAGTTATTTTATAGATTAAATACCTATTTGATAAAATCATATAATAATTTTTGACATTCTTTGCATGCAAGCTCTTAACAATCGAATTTAGATGCACTTTCTATGATATTCCTGCACACCATCGGGCATTTAGCATTCCATTTCACCAATTTATATTTGCACACCAAAGTGTTAAGAGTTAATTTATTCTTAATGTCTCATGCAAAATTTATTCGTTACCTTAATTCACTTAATTCTTATGTGGCCACTAATCTATTTACACTACTATTGCAGCACAGATTTTTCCGACAGCAAATTTAATTACTTTGCCCAATGTAAAAATCAGATTTGGGTCATAGAATGGAAAATCGGAAAATTCATAAATAAATCAGTTGCATTTACGAGCGACGGCAAAACAAACAAAAGGCAATTGGGAAATAACCCAAAATATGTCATTATGAAATTGCTAATTCTGATTGCATGCATTTCAATGCTTGTACCATGTGCCTGTAAGGGGATTGCAAAGCAATTAGGGTAAGCTTTTGTTTTTCTGCAAGAAAAAAACGGAGACAACATTTGTTTGATCTGCATATTTCCTCTTGCTTCTTTGTCTCCATCCAAACTAACTGTCAATGCACAAAGAATGACAGTTTTAACAAAAATGTCTCCCAAATTTGATGGCTGCAGTGCAATACTGAGCAATTTGTATTGATTCTTGGAGGTATAATTTCCATTACAATTTGCGCTTTTACGAGTACGTTATTTTTTTTTAATCCCTCTGATTCGTATGGAGTGGATACACATATGTATAACTCTGTGTGGATTAAAATACAATATTTTGGTAACGAGTATAAATATTAAAAAATATACGACTTTTTTTAATATAATAATAAAAAACAATAAAAAATATTTTAGATTTTTTATTGCTGCTGAGTGTTGCTAATTGCATTGTATCAAATTGTTAATTATACAACTGTAACTAAATATCCGAGAAAAGCCGACTGATAGTCAACTGACAATAATTGAAATTTATAAATACTAAATATATTTAATTATCTACATACTTTCTACTTAAAGTTTCGATGTATTGGTACTAACGGTAATTGCCTGTGGACGCATAAATAAAGTAGCAACTAGAGAATACACAGTTATGTAAGCGAATTGAACAATGTGTGCCTGCGGTAAAAGATTTGCCGCAACTACATCATAAAAATCCACAATTTATGGACAAATTATTATAAAGGACAACAAGAGAAAGCCAGCAAAAATGTGTGCTCATCCATAAAATTCAAATATGTACATATACATGAATGCTTCAACGTACTTATGTTTAAAGTAGTTTATTGCAACATAAATGGTAAATAAGTAGTGCAATGATGATAAATTCAAATTTACAGCTAACAATAGCTGCAGTACAGCACAAACAAAACGATTGCAATGAAAACTATAATAGAAGTAATAATAAATATCTACAATTGGAGCATCAAAAAGTGAATGATTGAATATGTAAAAGTACATAAAGTGGAAATTCAAGTGCGAGTTGCTTAAGCCAAATATCTGACAAAGAAACCGTCTGCGAGAACATGTATTCATACACATATGTCCATATGTATATATGCACCAATAATAGATAAAGCCGTAGGTAAAACGGGAATACAGAACCCAAAATATATATTTAGGGGAATACATTGTGCTGGCTGCTGATAGGCTAGTTAAAGCAGGAACAGTATGTAGCCACAGCAAACATACATCCGGCGATGACTCCAGGTTAATGCTTTTATCTGATCATGGCAACTTAACGTAACTTACAGGCTCTCATTAAAAAATTCTCTTAAATGGATGTAGCTTATAACTGAACAGCCGAAACTTACCGTAACTCAACTCCACGTCGAAATCTGTTTCATTTTGATTTCCTAAATTCTAAGTTCCGTTAAGTTAAGTTCAGTTGCCGTAATCAGGCTTTAAGGCATGGAAATGCAAACTGCAACAGCTGCACTGAGGAGCGTGCGGCTGTACATATATATATGTATGTATACATACGCATACATTCATTTACCAGATACATCTGCAAGTTTTAAGGACTTCCTTTGGATGAATAGCTGTGCCACTTGGTGGCATGTGCAATAAATTATGGCATAACAACCCAAACTGACAACAAAGAAGAGCATTATCGGACTGATATATGTATATTTATGATAGTAGAGTGTGTGTCAAAAACAAAAATAGAAATTAGGAGAATGAGACCGAATTATGCGAAAGCTATCGGGTGGAGCATTACGAGTTTTAAATGCTGTTGACTAAAATGCAAAATATAACCCAAGACGAATGTAATAAACTTGCTTTGTATTGGTTTACAAGTTTGCAAGAAGTTTTCAAATTACACAAAAAAAAAACGCCGAAACTTAATATCGGGTCGCTGATTATGAATCTATCTATAGTTAGGTAACTCCCAAGCTATTTTCCTTTAAAGTTTGCATTGCGAATGAAAAAAAATGTTAACCTTAACATGGAACATATTTCTGATACGAGTTAGCTTTTAGGTGGCAGCTCTATATAAATATCTCTCCGATAAAGATATCTTTAATATTTTACATTTCAAGCCCTAATCAAAGCAACATCGCAAAAAAAAAATTAAAAATAAGGTTTTTTCTTAACAGCGGTCGCCCTAAACACACAACAATATATGTATGTGTAAGCGCTAATGTACGGCTCAAAAGCTTTGCTTTAAAACAAATTTTCATGCAGTCAATTAAGAAAGAAGTTGTCCTGCGCCAATGCAGCACCAAATTTATTTGCGCATATATACGTGTTTACAAACATACACATATATCTATCTGCAACATTTTTTTAACACCTGTGCCACACTCATTTGACTTTGTTGTCCTTAGCTCAACCTTGAGTTATCTTGCATCTGCATCTGTGCTGTAGTGCATACTCAATTTATTAACTTGCATAAATTCACTCATTCCCATATGACCATATTCGCGCTTTATAATTTTAACATAAATATTCGTTATCGTATGGCGTTAAAATTTGCATTGCATGCGACATAAAATAATTTTATACAATCGTTTATAAATTGTGAAATATGCCGCAGTGTAAGCATGCCGCTGGCGAAGTGTTTGTGTAGTGCGTGCCGCGGGGAAAGGGCAATTATGGATTGTGTTTTCGAGTTCATAGTATAGTATATTTATCAATACTGCGGGATGTGGCCAAACTTTTCAACTGCAAAATGACAAATCGAAGTTTTGGTATAAAAAATCGGTATCATCATGGCAAACCTCAAACTGCTGCATCCTCCCACGGAGCGCCCAAATCTACTGGTGAAAGGTGTAAGAGCAGTAGTCTGGTTTCTGTGTCCCTTAGTGCCCGCCCCAATATTCTCGCGAAACGTGGCGATGGCACTCGAAAGGATATTATCGCTGCTGCAGAGAATTCGAGCGGGAATTTGTGTGGAGAAGGACGATTCCAAACTCCAAAGCATTTTATCATCACTCGTTTCGTGCCAAGTACGAAGCGCATAACGAATATGCTGTTCATTTTACAAACATTACCTTTAATACGATTATCATTGCGGAAATTCTGGTTTCTGGCCTCTTTTATTTGGAAATTTTTGCTAAACAAAAAGGCGCGGTATGGTATTTTATGCATTTTAATTTGTAATGAATAATGTGTGGTGTAGCCATGTTTATTAATAGTAAATGTACATAAAATATTAGAATATTAATACACATTTCGCTAAACAAGTACAAATTAACTTAGTTTGAATTGCAATAAAATGCAACTTTCGTAACTAGCCAACTAAATGGAAAATGCATGGAATATATGAAAAAAAATTATTTAGAGTATTGGTAACTATGTAGGTGTATAATTTTATAAGCAGCAACTATGCAGGTATAAAAAATTTCCCCCGCCAAAAAAATGTTACGTAAGTGGTCGAAGGGAGTCAGGACGTACCCCGAGTCTGGATATCGCTTAATCGGATGTTGGCAATTTACAGTTTTTTTTTTGTGCCAATTACCAATACATTGGATTTTGTCGCTGACTTTGTTATTGGTCCAGAAAATTGGAAACTGGCTGCGCATTAAGTTAATTATCAGCATTTGGTGGGACCAGAAGGGAATTCTGCATCATGAGCTTCCGAAAAGAGTTTAAAGGATTGATGTGGCTCCCAATAGACAACAACTGGTGCGATTGAAGCAAGCGACTACGGAAAAACGCGACCGGAATGGACAACCAGACTTGAAAATTGATCTTCCAACATCACAACGCTTGGTCGCATGTCGATCAAGGGATCAAAACTTGTCACTATTCTATGGAATGGTGCATTCTAACTCACCAGCTTGGACTAAAGCCAGCAGCTTGGTTTAGTAATATTATACTAAATTTAATATTATTTAGTAATATTGATATGGAGCCAGGTTGAGAAGTTTTCCTTCCTTTTGCGGTTGATCCTAGCATTGTTCTGTAGGCGGCATCTTTTTTCTCTGCAGCTTCGTAACTTGCCTCATAGTACCAGTTGTTCTTTCGGACTGGTCGTCTGTTCTTGGTTACATATTTTCGACGTTGAGCCTTCCTTGCATTGTTGGATGCAAATTGTTTGATGCCCAGAGGCATATGCATACTTCGGCGGGAACAAGGTAGTGATGTGAGAGGATGTTTGCTGTCGGAGCCTATGCCCATCTCTTCAGTCGAGGCGAGGGCGAAAATCAGTGAGATATTGAAGAATCTCACTTTGATGCGGTTTTTTATTTGAGCTTTTTTATGGCAGCCATTGTCCATCGCATTTATGGGGGTGGCGGTTGGCCCAACCGAAGTCTTACCGAATACATCAGACTGCCACTTAAAGCTACCTTCTCGGTTAGGAGTCCAGATATTCCAGATGAATCTATATTCAAAGCAACTGCCTTACAGGAGAGTGTTTTTCTTAGAAATTTAACAAAAAAAAGTTGAAATTTAAAAGAAATTTGGTATATTAGAATCTTTTTCGTGGCCGCTTTTCTTCATCAACTTGTTATGCAACATCTTTACTCAAACATGCTAACCATATACTCTGGTCGAAATGTATTCGAAGTACTCGCATTACAGCCTATCCTTCATTAAAATATTGTTCTGAGTACTCAAACCATTTGCCACTTGGCCAGACGCACCGGAAAATGCCAGCGCATTTAATCATAGCTCGTCGCGGTTGTCAGGAAAAATTATAACCAAACAAAGAAATAAATGAAATGAAATAAAAAACAACCGCAGCATGCATGGACGCTTTTGCTATAAGTCCCTTTTCAGCTGAATGCTGCATTGCTGGGNGTAGCACCACTATCATAGATTTCACATATAAATTTTTAGTTCCCATTGAAGACGCTTAAGGCATGCCGCACAGTGGGCAAAATTCAGATTCCTCTATGGAGAAATGCACGTTTATTATCTTAAGAACTATTTCGGAGCATTCGTAAGGGGATCCAGCGGGGGGCTTGTTTGCATTACATAGATGTGTGTTTGGCGGCTTTTTCGTTCGTTCGTTTTTCGTTTTCAATATCACAAATTGTTTATAATGACTTTTGCTTTTCAAAATCAAAAGTTATCAAAAGCATGGGGCTGCGTTATATTATACTACTTTATAGTATAGTATAGTATATTACTTTA
>NW_016182165.1:0-6008 GCF_001687245.7 Rhagoletis zephyria | reverse complement strand
TGGACTTCGTCCGTCAGTTCGTAGAGATGCCTCCTGACGTGCCTTGGCGGGGGCTTGTCAGAAGCAATAGGGACTGATGCTTTGGCTTGATGCATTTCTGAACACACCCATATATTCATTTGGAGTATGAGGAAAATGACTTTAAATTTGGTGCAAAATATCTAACGAACTAAACGCCAATAGTTTCCTAACTTTTCAAATACACAGACCGAAAACAGGTCGTTAATTTGATATCAATCATTTGAGCGTTGTTTATCGAACTGGGGATTAATGCTTCATATAAGTACTCATAAGCTCGAAAATATACTGTAAATTAATCTTCCGGTTACTCAGGATGCTAAAGTATTCTTTAAAAAGGTGCGACATTTAACTGATTTTCCTTCATTTTTTTACTGATAAGGTGGCGCCGTTTTCATCAGTTTTTATTATTTTTTTATTCATGGTTTTTCTTCAGCAAATACCGTCCGCAAATGGACCAATTGCCAGCCGGCCATCGTGTTCACGTTTTCTAGATTCTCACGTTTTCGTTGTTGATTTACGAATGCCATAAAATAAAATGCATTTGCATTGAGTTCGTGTAAAACTCGCACTTGCCGCAAGATTTGGCAACCAAGACTTACATACATACATACCTACCGAAATATCGATGTACCAACTAAGGCACCATTCCTCAGTAGATCTGTATCGGCGGCCAACACCATTTGCGCGCGCCACGCCGCACTACCAACCCGAGAAACGCTCTATCGCTAGCTGTTCGCTGCTCGCTGGCTAACAGACAGTTAGTTAATTGTTTCGCATGCCGCAGCTAAGATTTACCCCTGCCTACCGCCCACCCGCACACCAAGCGCTTACTTTGTTGCAACAGTTCATTGCACCGCAATGCACTAAGCGGACCAGTAGCCTATCAGTCAGACGCAGCTGCAGGCGGGTGGTTGACTTGTCGGCGTAACGGCCTGGCCTATCTGATGCGCGACCAAGGTGTGGTTGCCAATTTAATGGCTATGATTTTGAGAAGCGATTACCAGCAGCATTTGCTCATTTTTTGTTCAATTTATTTATTATACTTATATATGTATATGTAGCACATCTATTGGTTTTTTAATTCAATTATTGTTTTGCAGCGCTTTGTTGTTGCGACTGTAAAATATTACTTTGGTTGGGTGTCTAAAACAAAATGCGAAAAATAAAATCAAAAAGTTAAGTGAATGCCGCACCTGCAGCTCCATATAACGCGTGTGATTTTTTTGGCTAATATGCGCATTGTCTGCTTTTTATCGGTTTTATTGCACTTGGAATCGTACAAGTTTTTTCTATTTGCGTTTTTTTTTGCCCCCCCCAATTAGCTGCAAGCGCTTCTGTTATGGGACTTGAATTCACCTTTTTCTTCCTTTTCAGCTTAATTTGCATATGATTTAATTTCATTTCACCGCAGCTCTCGCGTTCTATTTCGAAATTCGTTGCACGTAAGTGCATAAGTTTTTATTTCATTTTAAACGATGTATGTATGTATGTATATGCACATGAGTGTGTACGTATGTACTTATATTCTACGCCAGTGCGAGCACAACACACGCTCTGTGGTATACAATTTGTCAGGAACAAAACAATTTAGTGGGTCTGATCTACACTTTCAAATCACCCACACTGATTAAGTGCCGGTTACTCAATGTCTGGTTAACACTTATCTCCGGTTAAACATGGTTATCGACGTTACCTACTCCCTGTTGTATGCATGGAGCCGACGACGTCGATAACAATGTTGAACTGCAGATTAGTGTTAACCAGACATTAAGTAACCGGCCCTAATTGTCGAAAACTGTGCAGTTTTTAACGACTGGAACAGATTACTTTCAATCAAGTTCACTGACGAGTGTAAAATTATTAATTCCGAATTAAAATTTTTTGAACTTTTCAACTTAATTTCTAGATTTTTTTCGGCATATATATGTATGTACATTAAAGTTATTATTAAATCGGATTTTGAATTTCCTATCATAAGGAAATGACTTAGGCCGCCCAATACTTGTTGAACGTCCTCTCCTCCATTGCGCACATAGCATGGATGAGCCACAAAGGCGCAAAGTACAAGAATATTTCTGATTGGAGAAGGTAGCCGACAACGAATTCTGATGGATGGCATATAATTACATTAATATGTAAAAGCTATACAAAACACATGTCCAAGGATAAGAAACAGTCTTGCAGAGACTTCTGTGACAACTTAGAAAAGACTTGTATCAAATCGTGCCAATTTTATACAAAGGCTATTGGGCACTACTCACTTTTCGGGCTGCATGAACAGAAAAATATATTAAGAACAATCACTAGTTTGAATCATTTAAATTCTCAAAAAAAAAATTTAGGAAAGCCATTAATGTCCTAAGTACATCTAAAAGCATTTTGGGCAAGGGATCTTTCGCCTACTGAGCAACAATACCAACAACAAATCGAAAACCAGATTTGTATTCATGTAGGTACCTTCAGCAGAGCGGCACATCACCCACTTCTCAAGCGATAAATTTTGTGGTTTTTTCTTCAGTTTATTGTTGATTTTTTATTTTTTTTTTTTGCAATTAATTGATATTCAGAAGTGACAGTTGTGTCCGGCGCAGCTGTTGCAATTTGCGATTTGCTTTATGAACTCCAGTAATTTTTTAACAAGTGTTTCATATTAAATGCATATTTACATATACATACATATGTACATACGTAGCTACATGTGTATCTGCATGTGTAAGTATGTACATATATACAAACACATGCAAAAGTAAATTTTTTACTTATATTTAAATTACGTTTCAGTCCTACCATCGAAACGCTTGCTGATCTTTGACATATTTTTGGGAGTGGCGCTGAGCTATGTACGTGTTTCTTTTTGGTATAAAATTTTTTCCAAAAATTTATAATAACTAACTGGCGTTTTTTAGCATTTCCATCTTTTGTTGAATGCCTGTCTGTCTTATCGCGAATTTTTATCGCAGGGAGAAACACTATTGAAATAATGAGCAGTATAAACACAGGATGAAACGTACATACATACGTATGTATGTACATATGTATGTACACATTAACTATATCAGTAGGTAACATTTTCTGGCATTTATAGTCTGACAGCGCACTTTATGCGCTAATTTTTTGTGCCATTACCGATTCGACTATTTATTTATTTTTTAATTTTTGATGAGTTTTGAAATTATTGACTTGTGTGTATTGTTGTATGTATATTAGGGCGGGTCAATTTGTATGGCAGATTTTTTCGACTATGCGCGTATAGCACAGAAGGATTTTACATGTCAATCCAAGCAAATTCGCTGAAGAAACAATGGAATTTGCTAAAATGCGAAAATAGGTTTCTTAGCATTTTGCTATAGTGCCGTGACGAGGTGCTTAAATTTTGTATAAAAACATCCCCATTTGGCACAGGGCGAAGACGACGTCGTTGCGACGTCGCTCTGGCGAAGTCGTTTGGGTGAACTCGAAACGAATCCGTTTCTTCGAACCCACAAGTTTTTTGAGAAGCCTCCGATCTGGATTGGACAAGTTCCACGCCCACATTATTATATATCTAAGTATAAATAAACTTCATTCATTTGGATACTACATCGTTTTTATTATGACAGAAAATTAAGCCGCCTACATTTTTTTTTTCAGTATTCATAATATTCTTCATATTATTTTTTATTTTTTTTTTATATTTTTCTTTTATAAAGGTACAGTTCACTCTATTGGCCTTAATAACAAAAAATAAAATTTGTGTGTATGAAGTTTTTTTAAATTTGGTATAAAACTGTACTTTTACTTTAAATTTGGTATAAATTTTGAGCATCGTTTTGCAGTTCGCTGGTATATCGTTTTTGCGGGCTGCAGGGGAGTCGTTTTTGCGACCCGCCGGCGAAGTGTGCTTTTCATCCAACGGCGACTTCGAGAAAAAAATTGTTCACCAAAACGAGTCGGAAACGACTCTCCCTTAAAGTCGGTAAAGACTTTCACACGTGCACTGTAGAAAAATATAATCTCATACTTTACAGGTAGCTGTAATCCCGAGACCACTTGTCACAATCCATCCTATAAACCATACTGTACCCAACGTAAGACGGCGGTGAATGGAGGTATAATTTAATTAAGATAGACCGGCGTCCCACAATTGTGTCGGCGGTCCCACGTGAAAACCCAGCTGACACATATACATATGTGACGCCTGGTAGCGTACATGTTAAGTATATGGAATCTAAATATTTCATTCTTCAAATAATGGCTGCGTTTCTTTATACATTCCGGATAATCCCATTTCAGAGCCGGAATAAACAGAATGCGTTTGAAATATACGTCAACATATCATCAGGAACGTTCTAAAGAATAAATAAACAAAAAAGCTTATTCCAAACATTCAGAATGAATAAAGAAATGCAGCCAATAATTTCGTAAGGAAAAGGTTGGGTTAGTTATCACAATTTTTCATACTTCCACTTAGAATGTTAGATGAACAATATTTTCACAAAAAGACGCGTAAAAACATGAACGATATATATATATGTTTAATTTTTTAAATTTTCATGATCTTAATTCCAGCAATATTTGGTACTCAAAAATTCATGTCTCCACGAATGCCTGATCACGCGTAAATTATACATTTTCACTGCAAAATATCACGTCACGTGCACATCTCTAGTATGGACGCACTGAAAACTAGTAAATTGATTGGCGTTGTGTTTTCCGGCAGGGCAGACATGGAATTACACACCATTATTCTACGATCTATATATGCACTATTTGCCTCCCTCACTTTCCCATGCTATGTGAAATTACAAAAACAAGAAACACTAAATGATCGTGATCTCATGCTAGAAATAACAAAACAACAAAAAAAAGCCAGCATACACGCCAACACCGGACAGCGACCGCTGCAATCACGGGGACTCGTTTCGTCTAGACAATGCACTTACAGTGAAGCCTGCCAGGGCCGCAACCGCAAGAAAAAATAATTTTTCCGAAAGCCTTGGACAAGCTTTCGAGATAGACAGGTTGTTTGAAAGCCATGAAAAGTGTTCAGTGTATGTTTAGAAAATTTTATATCTTATATAAAAAAAATTCTTAAGCAAGCATTGGTCTATGAGCAAATATTAAATAGTATTTGGTCAAAGCAAAAACAAATGAGAGAAACTGAAAAAATGCCAAAAAATATTGGGACTTTGTGAGGTTTAAATCATGTCTAACAAACCAAAACTGAATTTTATATAGGTACGAGTTCCGGCCCTCCCAGATTTTCCGACTCTTCGGAGTACATAAGGGGATAGAAAACGCCGAAAATAGCACATCTATAGGGCTATAACAGGTTTCCCTTTCTCACAGGTTGCGGCTGTGACAGGTTCACTGTAAACACGTTTTTTGTTGTTAGATCGCAGTTGCATGCGGCACGCTTAGACGAATTTCATGCCGAATTGAGCGCCATTCATATATACATACATATATAAAACCGACCGAAACTGATCTACCTCAACGTTTTTGCCATAATGATGTTCATTGTAAATAATGAATTCTATAAACACTACACGACCCATAATTATATCCCTGGTGAAAGAAACCGAGCAAAGAGTATAAAATAGAGCCAAATTTCTGATGTTCTTTTGTAGATAGATAAGTTGTGTGTGGTATTTTACACTTAATTAAGATTAGCTTTCAAATTGCTGTTGAAGTTTTAGACATTGCAAAAATTGCATGAAAATGTAGTGTATTTTGAACAGCTTGTAATCAAATAAAAACCATCAGCAGACTCAGTTCCATAAACAACAGCCGTAATCAGAATCAAAAGTGAAATTACAAGCGTAGACAGAAATATGTATGTAGATATTTTACAATTCAATTAATAATTTATAAGCGATTTGCTTAAAGCGTTATGTGTATTAAAAAATCGATGAATATGTAATTAGTTGAAGAGTGATCATTAATGCCGTAATGCCATTCAAAAAAGGTAATTTGCGAGTGTTATTGCCTTTACAATCAATGAAATT
>NW_016182164.1:0-6009 GCF_001687245.7 Rhagoletis zephyria | reverse complement strand
ATTTTATTTTATTTTATTTTATTTTATTTTATTTTATTTTATTTTATGCGCTGCTAAATAGGAGAATTTCTAACGAGGTGGAAACCCTGCTAGCCACTGATCATGCCTATTGAATAAATGTCAACTCTAAATATACATACATAAGCATTAAGCTCAGAACATTGGACTGAAGTGCACAAAGCAAAATGGTGCGGCAATCAATTCGGTAAGAAGAGTTTTTAATATTTCATATTATTAGTGAATTTCGTGGAATCAAATTGTAAGTTTTTCTTAAGCTTAATTTAAGGGGACAAAAGCTCTTAAAGCTCTTATGATATAACTTCAATGTGCATAGCTCATTTCATTTTGTCGGCTCTTTACAATGAATTTCACAATGTTTTAGCTTATTTCAGCTTATCATGAACTTGGCACAATTTTAGCTTTAACTTTAACTTAGCTTTATGCATGCAAGTAGCCTGTGCTTTTTGCTAAATTTCGCAGAACATTTCTTCAGGTTGTTTGAGCTCGCATTCTGTTAATTTAATTTATTTATTGTAAACCTATCCAGCAGGCGGCTAGTTTGAGTGTAGGCATTAAAACTCAGTTAGTCTAGACTTAATTTCGGTAACTAACTTAACTTAATATTTTGGCCAACCTGTTATATGAGAAACTGTGTTGGCGGTTAGTTAAAAATTAACTTACCGTAAGAAACTTAAGAACCTGTAGATTTTAGGTTCTTAAGTTAGAGAATCAGGCTTGCCAGACTCTAGTTTTTGTGTTTCTTAAAAATAAATGAAAGCAAACGTTTTTGTTTGTGATTTTTTTTTATGTGGCATTTTAGGCGGCGAACTGTTATACAGCTGAAAGAGAAAATACAAAAACAAAATATTTCCGCTCTTGGCTTAAGTTGACGTGTTGAGTAATCATTGATGATTTCTTACGGTAAGTTAATTTAAGTCTAGACTAACTGAGCTTTTATAGACAGTGGCGCACAAATCAAAGAGATCAAATTAATCTAAACGATTTTGAATGCTTATTATAACAATATTTATTTTATTTATCATCCATTTTTACAAATTGGATACCATCATAATAAATAGAAGTCATACTTATCTAGCTATAATCGCGCATATAGTGTCATCGTTCACGTTGGATAGTCTTTTTCTCCTTCTCAGCGCATATTAATTCTCAAAGATTTTATAGATTTTAGATTCTACAAAGAAATGCCATACAAAATATTAACCAATTTCAAAATTAGTAATACTGGTCTGCTTATTTTCCATTTTTTATGTTGCGGGCGGTGGCAGCAAGACAATTCCAAAAAGTTAATTTTCTTGTGTAAGTATTTTTGGACCACCCTAGAGTTACCCGCCCACGCCTTGCTGTGGAAATATGGAAATCGAAAGAGAAAGAGAAGTTATATGATTTTCTTTGCATTCTACATCTACCTACTTGCCTTACATTTCACTCACTTTCAAATGTAATTCGAAAATACCAATAAGACTATTATCTTTTTCGGTCGCACGCCGGTCACCAGTGTGGGCTCAGCAACACAGAAGGGATAATTCTACTTAGTAATAAGGGTACATAATAAACAATTGCATATATCCACATCGTGAAACCTCAGCAAACGTGGCGTCCAGTAAATAATGTACCTTAATATGTAATTGAAATCGCTTTTCGGACCTAAAACCTTCCTTATTGTGAAATGACGAACCCTAAACTAAACTAAAAATGTCGTGTGGCAGAGCTTTACTTTCCCTAGCGGGAAATGCATAACGATTTCCTGCAAATTGATATTTGTTTTATTCAACGCTAGTTGTGGAAATAGCGCGCACAAATAACAGCAAGCGCAAGCTTTTTAATTAAGCTTTTGCAAGTTCGCTTTAATGCCGCTATTAAATAGATGTTAAATAGCTTTATGTGTATTGCATGTGATGTTGTGATGTGATGTGATCATCAGTGCATGCGATCGCGCGGTCACTCCCATTGCGCCCAGCACAAACAACAAACACACACACATTTTTTTAAATACATGCATGTGTACATACATATTTACAACGTACGCGCAAAAAGCGCCACAAAGCAGAGCAGCAGCCCAAAGAATAAGGTCTCGCTTCAGTTGGTATTCAGAGCTGTTTGAGAATTGTTGTGCAGATCGGTGAACGTGCGCGCAAATTAAAAAGCGGCGTATAACAAGTTTATTCACAAATACAGAACAGGGAAAATGCCAAACAAAAATAAAATCTAAATGAATGCAAAAAAAAATTAAATAAATAAATACGATATACATAAAAGCAGGCTGAAAGCGATGAGCACATGTATGTATGAATATGCACGTATGTATGTATGAATAGGTACATATATAAAGTACATACAGCTTACATGTATGCATAAAACGATGGTAAAAGGCGGTGAATGAAACAAAGTGTTCATTTAAAAGGCAGGGCGAGTTTAAGAGGCATTTAAAAAAAAAAAACGCTAAAAAATAAAAGAAAAGAAAGCGAACTTCCAGATGCGGCAATCGGGTTTAAAAAGTGCTGCGAAAATTCTACGCCTTCTTTGAATTAAATAAAGTTCGCTCGCACTTGTTTATACCGGTATTTCGATATGAATGAGCGGATGAGCGGATGAGAAGTGGCAAATAAATTAAGGAAAAATCGAATGCAATTAAGGAATGCAGATATTTCAACTGAACGATACATACTTAACGATTAATACGCACTGCGGCATAAAGTGGAACGACGCACAGCTGAGCAGACGTGTATACGCGGAAAGTGTTGGGTAAAAATTAAAAACATTAACTTTTAGAAAGCTTATAGTCTGCGAAGAAAACGTTACTTAAAGCGTTCGAGAAAAGCGTGAACACAGCGATCACTATTTTCACGTGCGCTTCGCATACATACATTACAGTGTTTGCGCAAGCTGTAAAGAGTGTTTACATGCCAAAGGTCACGTGCTCTCAAAGCATTAATGCCACAGTCGTCGCCTCATCACGCGACACCCACCCCGCGAATCCGCGAATGACAGTCTATTGAATTACTAATAGCGTGACATACATACATACATGGGTAGCCTTTTACTTTCGCTTTCAAGCAAATACAACAAATAAGCAGCATCGGCGTTGGTGATTTTCCAACTACATACTCTCCAACACTTATTCACAAGACTGCCAGGGCCAGCGGGCAAAAGCGAAAATTTTGCAACGAGATAAGTAACAGAAGTGGCCAGAAAAAAGGACTGTAGGTACGAAAAGTAGGCGAAAACAGAGTGCAAACGGCCTAAACACACAACAACCATAACAATAGTAAAAATAAGAGTCATAGCAACGACAATAGCAATAAAAACCACAACAGCTACGAAGAGGGCAACCGACTACTGTAGTGTGATGGTGAAACCGTTGTTGGTTTACTTTTATCAATACGTTTTCGATTGGCTGGACTATTGGCGATTTCAGTGCAGTGGCAGCGGCAGCGGAAATTGCAGTCGGAATAGCAATAGCAGTTACAGCAACAAAACCGACAACAACCACTGCTACGAATTGTGGCGATTTAGTGCAAAGCGAACGATTGCAACAAGACTCCTACGCCCCCTCCTCCTCCTCCTCGGCACACCGTAGTAGTTGCGGCGAAGTATAGTGGCGGCGAGACGACCGATTTCGTGCGAACACAACATTGCACAAATTGCAAAATTGCAAAACAAATAACAAGCCAGAGCAGCAATCATAATAATTAAGAAAATACAAATAAAATAAGAGCAGAGCAACGAGTAGGAGACTTCTTCAAGTACATACGCGAAGAGTTCGAATGCAGAAGTAAAAACAGCATAAATGAAAAAAATGCGCAGCAGTAAATAAATATAAATTTAGAAGAGAAAAATTCGTGCAAAACGAAGGCACATACCTACCTACAAAAAAAAATATACTTGAGTAGTTGCAAAAATAGACACATTCCTGATAAGCAAAAACCGCATAGAGAAGCATACATAGGCGCATAGAGCATAAATATACATAAGTAGAGCAAACGAGCGTCGTAAACAAAAACGAAAACGAATTGCAGCAGCAAAAAGTGTCAAACGAGAGCACGAAGCGGCAAGCAAAGCGTTGAAATCACAAAACAAAAAAAAAGCGAAAAAATTGCATTTAATTTGCATGTTGCAGGCATCAAACAGCAGCAGCAACAATTGCAAATCACACAGCGAGGAAAGATCATCGTTTGCACTCGTTTCTGTGTGTGTTTTTTTTTTTTGCTAGCGCGCACACACAAACGCCGAGGGACATTAACCTGCCAGCGTTGAGAGGGTGAAAAATGCGCTAAAATAAAAAAAAAAAATAAAAAATATAAAATAAAAACATTTCAGTAATTTCGCGCACGGCATATTTCTAGAACGCTTCAGACGAAAATTTTCGAAAAAAATTTTTTCGGTTTCCGTTTCAGTGCATGATCTTAAAAATCTACAACGGCGCACGCACTGACCTACCGCACAGCACATAGCGCGATAATGTTAAGTTAATAAACAAACAACAACAACTATGCGCTAAGAATAGTGCAATTTTTCGTAGAGTGAAAAAATAAAATCACCAAGCTGAGAGTAGTGTGTCTTCTGTTAACTCTATTAATTAAAATCAAAAGTGTCAAGTAGCGCTAACATTAACCTCAATAAGTTCATCGTCTGATTATTGCAACAAAAAACAAAAAAATAAAAAATCGCGAAAAAATATCGTACTCGTATGAACGGAAATTGCTAAGAGAAAGAATTTGGAAAATTTGCCCGTTTCGAAGAGAACAATTAACCCGCTGCATTCTGCGAGATTTCTTTTATTTTGCTCAACAGCAGTACTTCCAAAGGACGTTAATAAGTAAGTGATACAAGCACACTTTCTTACTGCATATACTAATTTTATATTGAAGTTTTTGAGTATTGTAAAAAAAAATTACTACAGGGGAATCATTAGTATATCTGTTCTTAAAATAAATATTATCCCTGTCTATCTTAAAATATTATAGACAGACGGTAACGATAATTCGGATTAACGGCGCTTTTGATCTGATCAAACTTGTGCCCTAACAGACGACGCACAGTGGTTCAAAACTAGCATTTACAGTTCATAATTCACTGCAGCATTCATTTTTAACTCAATTTGATACATTTTTTAAATAAAAACTTAAAAACTTTGCAAGATACCCTTCCTTGTATTAATTTTTTTAGTGGCAATTTTGAAAAAAAAAATCGATTATCCTGTTCCAGTTAATGAATATTAAATAATAAAAACTGGTTAAAAACAATCGTAAGCTTTCCCTAAACCGAAAAAGAATATTTAAAAAAAATTTGCATGTTATAAAAATTAAATCACCAAAATAAAATTTTTTTTTAGTTCGAAGAAAAATTTTGGGTGTGCAGTTTTATAGACCGTTAAATTTTATACAGAGCAAGTTTCAGGTGGCAAAGAGTTCCCGTTGATTTGTAAAAATATATATAATAAAAATATAAACTACACAACAGCAGATGTGCTCGAAAAGTTATTAAAAGTCAACGTGAACTCTTAGCCACTTGCAACTTGCACTTTATTGTACTAAAATTTAACGATCTATAAAACTGCATA
This sequence comes from Rhagoletis zephyria, assembly GCF_001687245.7. Classification (NCBI taxonomy): domain Eukaryota; kingdom Metazoa; phylum Arthropoda; class Insecta; order Diptera; family Tephritidae; genus Rhagoletis; species Rhagoletis zephyria. Next base: position 428 of record NW_016182164.1, on the reverse strand, counting down.
CCCAACATTTTTCTAAAAACTAAAAAAAAGTTTAATATTGGTGAAATTTTTTTTATAACATTTAAAATTTTTCTTGTGAATTATTTCGTTTTGGGGAAGTCGTTTTAAACTAGTTTTTGTTTTGGTGAAATTTTTTTTATAACATTTAAAATTTTTCTGGTGAATTTGTTTCGTTTTGGGGAAGCCTTATAATCGTTTCAAATTAGTTTTTGTTATGTACCCTTTATTAACTGGAACAGGAGAATTGATTTTCCTCAAAATTGCTACCTTTTTCGCACTTTGCATCAAAAACTTAAATACAAACATATAAAAATTAAAAAATCGGGCTCAAGTGGTCTCTTGCTAATTGTATAAGCTTTCATTAAAAAAAAGTTTATCGAACTCCAGTTTTGAACCACTGTGCGAGGGTATTGCGGGTTAAGCGTGGC
>NW_016182162.1:0-6009 GCF_001687245.7 Rhagoletis zephyria | reverse complement strand
TTTGCTGGTGGTGAGGTTGTTTGCCACGGAAAAGTATCAGCGCGCATTAGATTTGATGATGTGTTACGTATTGTCGAGTTGCTAATTATAAATGAGTCCGTGATGACGCATGACGCACTTATCGGAATCGACGTGCTGGCTAAAGGAAAAGTTGTGATTGAGGGTGGCATATGCAGAGTTATGGCAATTAGTAGAAGTGCTTTAGATATTGGTAGTACACTGGAAGCGAATGTGGAGCAAAATTTAATTGATTTAGTGAATGCATATGCGAATTGTTTCGGAGAAAAGTTGCCCGAATTGGGAAAGTCAAGAACATTCAAGATGGAAATTAAGTTAACGTCTCAGAGACCAATAGTTAAAAAGCCGTACAGTATTCCAATCCCGAAACAGCTCGTAGTCGAGAAAATAGTTGACGAATTGTTGCATTTGGGCATTATTCGGAGGTCAAATTCGCTGTATGCATCACCGGTCGTTTTGGTGCGTAAACAGAATGGCGAAGATAGGCTCTGTGTAGATTTTCGCGGGCTGAACACAATAACCGAAAAGCAGCCGTGGTTGATGCCTACAGTGGATGGAGTTTTGGCAACATTGTCTGGAAAGAAATTTTACACTACGTTAGACCTTATGTCTGGTTATTACCAGATTGAAGTAGAAGAAGATTCCAAACCGTTTACTGCATTCGTAACGCCCAGTGGACATTTTGAGTTTAACAGAATGCCATTTGGCTTACGAAATGCTCCGTGTACTTTCCAGAGGATGATGTCACAATTAATTCCACCTTTGAAGAGAGCAGTAGTTAGTTATGTAGACGAGGTTATTATAGCGACTGAGACCGAGGACGAAAACTTATTTTACTTGGAGGAATTTCTGAAAATTATTCAGCAAGAGAGGTTAACATTAAGGCTATCGAAGTGCTCATTTTTGAGGAGAGAGGTTACTTTCTTAGGGCATCAGGTTGATGTTAGTGGCATTAGGCCGGGGAATTTGAAAACTTCAGCGATAGAAGCATATCCGACTCCGCATAATCAGTTAGAAGTTCGACGGTTCTTGGGATTGAGTGGGTTCTTCCGCAAGTTTGTTCCCGGATATGCTCAAATCGCTAAACCCCTTACCCAGCTAACGAAGAAGAGCGCACATTTTATATGGGATTCGGAGTGTGAAGAAGCGTTCCGACTATTAATTAAATTAATTCTTAGAGCCCCAGTGCTTACAATTTATGATGTCACGAAAGAGCACGAACTTCATACCGACGCCTCGAGTGTAGGCATCGCAGCTATTCTGTTGCAAAATGAGGGAAACGATTTGAAGCCAGTAGCGTATTATAGCCGAACGTGTACACCGCAGGAGAAAAATTATCATGCGTACGAATTAGAAGTCCTTGCAGTTGTTGAAGCTTGTGAAAGGTTCAGAATGTTCTTACTGGGGAAATGTTTCACTATTGTTACGGATTGTCAGTCAATCACAACAGCGAAGATGTCGAAACCAATGGTACCAAGGGTAGCGCGTTGGCTTTTAAGACTTTTGGAGTATGACTGCAATATAGTGCACCGCTCCGGGTCTTCGATGAGTCATGTTGACGCCATGAGTCGTTCGCCGGTTGATGGGGCGAAACAAGTCGAAGATGTCGGTGCAAAAGTTTTAGCATTGTCAACCAATGATTGGGTTTGCACCATGCAAAGGCAAGATGACAAGCTAAACGAAATTATAAACATTTTGCAGAGTAGTGATACTGGCGGCCAACGAAGCGATATCCGTTCAAATTATTGCCTGAAAAGCAATCGATTGTTTCGAAAAGTGGAGCATGGGCGGCAATTGCTAGTTGTTCCAAAGGGTATGCGATGGCGCGTACTCAAGCTTCGCCATGATGACGCCGGGCATCCTGGTGTAGACGGAACTATAAAAAGAATCGGACAAAATTTTTGGTTCCCACGGGTAAGGAATTTTGTCAAGGGTTTCATAAAATCTTGCATTGAGTGTTGCTACCACCGCGAACCGACGATCAAGGAGTGTGAACTGTACGGAATGGATATACCACAGTTGCCATTCCAAACGCTGCATGTAGACCATCTGGGACCATTCATTAAAAGTCGACGTGGTTACGAATATGTGCTCGTTATTGTAGATGCCCTTACGAGATACTCGGTAGTTTGTCCAACACGTTCTACGAAAACCAAGCCTGTATTGGATGCATTAAACCAGCTCACTCTTTATTTTCGCTTACCACAAATAATTGTGTATGACCGTGGGACTGGGTTTACGTCGGCTGCATTCAGTAATTTTTGTCAAACGAATAACATTCAACACATTAAGGTAGCAGTACGAACGCCGCGATCAAATGGCTTAGCAGAGCGCGTAAACCAGGCTGTGTTGGCATATTTGAGGACATCGACTGACGAAGCAAAGGACTGGGATACACATATCCGCATGTTGCAGTGGTCACTGAACACAAAGGTGAATGCAACAACGAAATTTGCACCGATCGACCTAGTATACGATTTTCCGCTACGCGATCTGAGCGGGAACAAAATATTGGCAGCGCTACAAACGGACGATGAGCAACTACATATGCAAGGACGACGTAATGAAGCAATTCATAACATCGAAGAGGCGAGGGTTAAATGGAAGGCCAAATTCGACGCCAGACATAGAAAACCACTGCCATATGAGGAAGGTGCTTTGGTCCTCATAGAAGCTCCACTACAAAGTACAGGCGAATCGCGGAAGTTGCAGCCAAAGTACAAAGGCCCATACGTTGTCAAGAAAGTCCTACGATTCGACCGATATGTCATCGAAGATATTGAGGGCATGCAACACTCGCAACGAAGGTATAGTACAATTGCAACGTCAGACAAGATGAAGCCGTGGTGTGCCTTGTTCCCTGAGATCGATGAAGACAGTGATGACGGTGATCACGATGATGGTAACAACGCTGGCTAACTCGGGATGAGTTTCTGTCAGGAGAGGCCGAGCTGTCATCGCTAATTACATATTCATTGGCATCTCTATTTATTCATTTTATAATATTTGTCTTTCATTCATTATTTTGTATTCATTCTAATTTCATAACGTTCATTCTTACTGTCGGTATACTGAAATACTCATCTTGTTGGTTTTTGTATGTGAATTCATTTTATGTAAATATAAAATGAGTCAGTCGTTAATGTGAACTGAATAAACCTGATTGTCCTGAATCTGTCTGTAGCGACATAAGTTAAAAAAAATATTTAAATTTCATGCTGCCTGTAATGGGATTTGAACCCTGACGCTCTGGAAATTTGCAAATTGTGGCAAGCATCTTCGTGGACTCAACTACAGCCAGACATGTAAATGTGCATTCAAATGTCCAGTTTGATTCAACACCACGTGTTCGTGGTATTAAAGTATTGTTTTTAAATACGAACATTTTAGAACGGTAATCAAATACAAAATATTCATGTTTACTATGCGTTATTTCCCCCAGTAAATTCCTAAAATTTTTCTTAATATTACAAAGTGTTTTTTCTCTCAGTGTAGTCATTTTTATTCAAAATTTGTGCAATCAAATCGAAAACCGGGACACTTAAACGAAACCCGGGACATTTTAAGGTTGGACCGGGACACCGGGACAAATAGTCTAAAACCGGGACATGTCCGGGAAAACCGGGACGTCTGGCAGCCCTATTCTTGTGTCAACGCTGGTACTATGAGAAATTCTAATTCTTTTGTGACTCCATCCCACTCTATAGGCAAAGTAATAACGCACACCACAGGAGTTTCGCCTCCGTTCGCGGTACGTACATTCTGTCCAGACAGACGTGTTATCTTGCTCTCTTTTCCTTCGAGAAACTTCGTTTCCCCCTTTCCAAGGCAGCTGGCACAGGCTCCCGGATCTAACAAGGCCAAAACTGCATGTCCGACTATGTTAGTACGCGCAAAGAACCTATTATCGCCCTTTAGAGTCACTATAGTGGCGAGGCTTTTTTGACGGATTCTTCCCATGGTGCGATTTTTTCCCGCATCTTCTTAATCTTTTCATAATTTTTACTTTTACGTTTTTGTTGTAATTCTTCCATAAAAATCCTGGTTTCCTCATACTCCCTTTTTCTAGTGTGCAGACTTTTTCTCTCCTTTACTGACTCACCCTTCCTATCGGTTCTACAACCCTCATTACCACCCGGCACTTCTTCACGCCGTAAAATCTTTACTATCCCCGTTTTTTCCTTCAACTTATCTATGCCTCCGGGTTTTCTGAGGATGGGCAGAGCACCCGGTCATCTCTGCCAGCGCTTGGTTTCCCGCCTCCCATCTAAAAACACAAAAAGGACGATTCACCGCCACAAGCAAAACATTTCATACAGTGAAATGAGGACTTACACTTAGTATCCTTCGCGGCTTCTTCCGGGTTCTTTACGTAGTAATCCACCGGCATGGTTAAATGGTGAGGGACAAAACATTTGGGTTGAAACGTTACCACTAGTCGGTGAGACATTACAAACATAAGGGTTAGGCGTGACAGAAGCGGGATTGGGTTTAGACGATTCACACCTATTGGGCACGCTGGGATTAGATCTGCCTACTCCTTGTTTACTCCTGGCTTCCCTACTCAGAGCCTCTACTTCTAGGTTCAGTGGAGCTTCCTTTTCTAAGCCCCACCTGCTATCATGGCCATCTATCTCGCTTACATTCCTGCTCCTCGATAGATTTTCCTTAATAAGCTTTTCTGCCCGCTTGCACTCACTTTTTAATTCTGCGATTGTATTAATCTTGGCCGCAAAGGTTAAATTGGCGAAATATGGCTTCAAATTACCTTTAATTATTTTAACCAGTTCATCTTCAGGGATCTTTTTCTTCAAGCGGAACGTGAGATCATGGACTTCGGCATAGAATTCCTCGAAGGTTTCTTGTGGACCTTACTTTCGCTCCATGATTTCCTTTATGACCTCATAGTCAGAGTCTGCCGATTTTAACGGAGACAGCAGCTCTGCTCTTAACTCCCCATAACCAAAGTCACTGTCAAAAGCATGGTCCTCTAAAATTTGCCAGTACCACTTCAGTGCAATTTCTGTTACTAGGCAGTGGAAATCTGCCAACAACTGTGCATCTGAAAGCTGGTACTGGTCTCTCATTTTTTCTAGGCGGAAAACAAAACTTTCTACGGTCATGGTCTTCGTTGTGCCATCGAATTTGAGATGCCATTTATGAAGGTCGACCTTCTTCCTCTCGAAATGTCGACCCGATCCTTGTGCTTCTCGCGTCTCTCGGTTTGTCTCCTGCCTGTTGGGTATATCCGGCGTTGACGCTGAAGCCGGAGGCGCCGAAGACGTAGCAGAAGGACAGTTCATACTTGTTTCAACATCAGCAACTCGGTTGCTGAAGAGCGACACGTCAGATCTCATTTTCCTTACCTCGCTCATACACTCAGCCCTGACCCTATTCTGCTGCGTCATTAGTTCCATCATCTGGCTTAGCCGGTCGACGCGCTCAGATGTAGGCACTGCTACCCCAGTTGGAGGTTCTGTCCTAGCTTCTTGAGTTTCTCGTGGTCCAGTTCCACTTACAGCCCCGTCTGATAACACCTCAAGTTGACCTTCCTGTGACATCTCTAACACCCTATCCAACTTTTTAGAGAAGCTCAATGAATTATCAGAGCTGTTAATGACTATATTATTGGTAATTCTTAACTCCGACTCCGATTCGACAGCTGAGTTTATACGCCCAAATAGTCGGGCGGAACAGCGGTTGAAGAGGTCAGTGGGGACGAAGTAAACCGGATGTTCAATACCTGTGTCGATCTGCGTTAGCAGGGACCCTACAATTTGATTTTCGAGAGCCCTAGATACACTGCGAGTTACCCGTCGATCACCAGTGAGAATTCCCAAGCCTATCCTCTGTACTTCTTCCTCATAGTCTTCAGGATTATCCATTCACTTCACCGAGAACAACTCTCTACCGCATTCACTCTCAAAAATAGACTTTGGCTAGCTTCTTCTTCTTCTTAATTGGCGCTGTAACCGCCTAAGCGATTTTGGC
>NW_016182161.1:0-6009 GCF_001687245.7 Rhagoletis zephyria | reverse complement strand
CTTCATGACCGGCAGCGCGTATGAAGAATATTTTTATGTGTTTAGGATGTCTACTTAAATATGTATTTGGGTCACTCCATGTCTAATCGAACAATGGTTGGAATCGACCATTTTTCATTTGAATGAATTTTTGTCCGAACTTTTCTTCTATCAATAACGAAGTTCTGCCAAAGGAAACAATTAAATGTTTTTTGTTTTTTAATTTCCGGGATGTTGCCAGTTATTTTTTTTATTTCATGAAAGCTATTATACATATGTAGTTGCATTACTGGGCTTCTCGTTTTAAAGGTGATATTTAGGGCCAGGGCCGGCCATAGGATTTCTCTTTAGGGAGGGTCATTCGTAACAACCAAGAACATATTTGTTTTATTTAGAGTATTCAGCTTATTGTAATTAATTGTGAATATAATTTAGCAAAACTCAAAAAAAAGTCATGTCATATACGATTCACCGAGGTATCAATATTTTAATACCGAGTCAACATTAGGTTTGTTCCACACGAGCCGGCGGGATCCCACGGGTGCTCACAAAAGATCAGAAAGCGTTCCTCGCGCTAGAAAAATTGGTAATAGAGTGCGAATACCTCCCACTTTTGGATCGTAAATGTCTTGAAATATTTTAGAATCTCTAGCAAAGAAACAAAACGAGGGCTTACATTACCTCTATCTGCAATTTTCACAAAAACTGCTTTGTGACCTTAGAACCCGAACGATAATTCGTGAATTACCCTGTTTCCACGGCACATTCCTAATTCGTTTGGCAGCTCTATTTATTGTTCTTCACTATTTATTATTATTTTTATTTACAGAAAATATCTAAGATAGAGAAAAAATGTTAGTTATCATTAAACATTTTAATATAGAGACAATATTTTATTAATAAATATTTTATTAATTAATATTTTATTAATTACGGCAATAATTCGTCTTTGTTTTTTATTATATTGTTTTAGCTGTCCAATTTCGGTCTATTTCCCATAAATATTAGAGAAGGCACCGATTCGTTCGTCATGAGGTTATTCGTTCTAAAAATTTTTTATAGCGAATTACGCAAATCGAAGGGCAATTGGTTGGCGAATGACGAATGGGAGAGCGAATTACGATTGAAAGCGCGAATTACCCATAGTGGAAACGTCGTATTAGCTGTCATCACTGATGTTAATTCTGGCTTCGCAACTTAATAGCAAATTCTTCTGTTAATTGTTATAAAAGGTCAGCATTAATATCACCGAAGATAGTTGAGTCTTAGGTGGATTTTTATAACAGAATTTCATTTTTGTGAAAAGTGCAGATAGAGAATATTGAATATAAGCCAACGAAAAGGTGATAGAACCTTCCTCACATAAATTATTGCTAGAACTCTCGAATACTATCTCTGAGGAGATCTTAATATATTTTTTACCATTATTATCTAACTAAATAATGGCAAATTTGTATGTACATATATTTCCCTGCAACAGGGGGTTTTAGGAAACTACGCATGAAGTCGTTTCCGTTTACTTTTATTTTTTTATTTCTAGCTGTAAACGAAAAGCATAGTTAAGTAAATGCCTTTCCGGTAAATAGCCTGCAAAGGAAAGTTGTTGGTTTCCCAAAAGTTTGCCTATATTCCTTTAAATCGCTAAACAGTGCGCCTGTAATGTGCAAACTTTCAACTCCACTTATGCATTTAATGACTTACAAACATATGAGGATGGAAATTAATTGACAACAACACGCGTGCTCTCGCATTCGCCGAAATGAAAGAGCTAATGATTCTGTTTGCTTTCGCATGTTATATATTTTAAGACTTTCACCAAAATATTTCGGAAAAATATTAAGAATTAAGCGAGCGGGACGGATTTGAAAATACCTTCAAAAATTAGTTTTTTATTAATAAAAATAGTTTCTTTAAGGATTTAAAAAAAAATTCTCAGATGTTTACGCTCAAATTTACGCTTAAAGAAATTGAATGAAAATTATAAAAAAAAGATTTTTAAAGGAATCTTAAGAATGAGAGCCTTTATGCTGTTTTTTTTTAACTTTTTTCATAGATTGGTTTAAGAAAAGCTTGAATAACTGGGCCAAAACAATGCCGATTTGCACTTATAAGGTAAAAAAAAACCCATTCACGTCCTATTTTTTTCTCAAATATCAACGCATCTTAATTCAACTTGGAATGAAGCTCGTGCATCTTTCCTTTATTTTGTATACTTGGAATTAGTTTTAGAAATTAAACGTGTGAGAAAATACCTTTCCAATGATACCCCACAAGTCCAAATCGGTAAAGTTTTGGCACAGTTATTCAAGTTTTTCTTAATCCAATCTTTGAAAAACGTTCAAACACTGCATCAAAAAGCATCTTTTACTATGATTCCGTTGAATTTTTTTTTAAATATTTTTATACAACATTTTTTAGGCTTAAACTGTTTTCTCATCTGAGGTGATTTTGTTTTAGAAAATACCTTAAGCAACTTTTTCTATTCATAAACAACTAAATTTTTGAAGGTATTTTCAAATCGGTCCAGCTCACGTAAATCTTTCCGAAATATTTTGTTGCCAGTCTTAAAATATAATAGATTTTATAATTCCAATGGAAAATCAGTAATTTTTTTTTGTATGGGGAGTGATGCATTCTAATATACATACATACATACATGCTTGTGGTACATATGTATGTGGGTTAAAAAAACCCAGTGGGGAAAGGTATTAATTGGCAATGCATAAGGTAATGGATAGCACCTATAACCTATGCAAGAATTTTCCCAAAACGAAAGTAATGTGTCGCAAGTCGCTTAACAAAACCAGAAATATAATTTATAGAAAAAAATTCCGTGCCGCAGGGTTGGAACCCGTGATCAACAAGTTGGTAGTCGAACACGCACCAATTCGGTTAGAGCAGCTGTTGAGATATACTTAAGTTATTTCTAAAACTGTTTGTTTTGTTTGTGGCTTAAATACACATTAACGGAACACTTACACTGCGATACATCTTTTCGTTCAGGCTTAGTTGTTAATCTTTTCTTTGTCAAAAATGTAATGCATTCCCATTTTTCCTACTGGGAAGAATGGACGTTGCGTATACGCCTTGTGTACTTGATATAAGTATGTACAAAAGGAACGTTCCTTGTCAAACGGACCAAAGGTCTGCCCAAAATTCTATTCCATAGAAATTAACGTTAATCATGTGAAAAGACTCATAAATTTATAATGAATCAAATAAAACGTAGAAGAATTGAACACTCAGTATTAGTATTAGTATAGGTATGTAAATTCTGCGACCCTTAGAAGATGTCATTTCATTTGCTACAAGAGTTGTAAGTTATAAGGCCAAAATGGATTATAATGTTTTTAGGGTCATTGATCACGAATATAGTATTCGAATTTCTATATTCGAAGTGACAGATCCAATATTTCTGAAGATTTTTAAAAAATTTATCGGATTCAGCATTCGTTACTCGGGGGGCATCAAGGTGCCGATTGCGAATGTGAGATCATATGGGAAAAATTCAAAATGGCGGACAAAAAAATTAAAATCGATTGGATTCGCTTAAAACTATGCAATTGGGAGCTCTTATGGTCGCTAATTATGAATATGAAATCAGATTTTAAAAATCCAAAGTGGCGGATCCATATTCGCCGTATGAGTTACCTAATGTTAATCATACGCCATGTACGATTCGATTATAATTTTGCCGTGATAAATGGTAGTTCCAATATAATAAATAGAGGTCCAACTTAAAATATAGAAAGAAAAAAGGAAAGTTTAAGTAAATTGATAAGATAAAGTAAATATTGCTATGTGGCTGTCAAAAGAAAGAGGCTAAGAAGGCTTACAGGTGAAAATATTTTTGTTGAATTTGAATTTAATTAATTGATATGATAAATTGATTATTGCAATATGGGCTTCAAACTGAAGCGGTTTAGGAAAGTTAACTGCTGAAAATATTTTTGAGGAGGGTTGTTACCTGTTTTAAAAATTTTACTCAATTGAATTGATAAAATAAATTAAATATTACAATACTTGTAACAAAAATGCACAAAAATATATTTAAGGGGCAGTGAAGCGCGAGGGTATTCGCTAGTATAAAATAAATCAGTTTAATAGGATTTTTTCCGGGTTAATGAAATGTACCGCAAATATTAAATGTTACCGCTGAAAAACTAAATTAGTTGTTTCCTTTTCAGAAAATTAATATTCGATGCCATATAAATATGGAAGAATCGTAGTTGACTGTGTTGCACAACTACCTATTAACTAAAATTAACGTAGCTAGTGCTTTTCTTTTATTGAAATTTTTTTAGACTTGATAATTACTCTCATTACATTAGTACAACATTTAGAATTATATGCACACATAAATATGTAAACATATTTTTTTTTTCACTAAAGTTAAATAAATATTTTTTACGATGGATCTACGAAGAGTTTCGAGCCAAATTTTTTACTGTTTAGTGATTTTGGACTCAATTCGGAAACTTAAGGATGTTATACTTTAGAAACCTTTCGTAGAAGTTTCTAAATTTTAATTTAAACCTTCTTGTTATGATAACAGAATCGGAATGTGAAGAAATATTGAATGGGCAAGGCTTTCGGGTTAAAGCTTATCCAAGCGTCAGTGCCCAAATTTTGTGTGCAAAACCCCTCAGAAACCTAAAACTTTGACAATTGAGTATGTATATATTCCCCTGCATTCAAACTAGTAAAATGTATTCACCAAGTGCGCAGAGTTTTAAAACTTTTAGCCACGACCCATCGTTGAACTTCAAAATAGTGTCATTAAATATTTTTTCATCGGAAATATAGATTTGACTATGTCTAATCATGATTCTGGAATTGTAGAAGCATGGTACATTTGATGCATTTTTATTGACGAAAAATAATGAAAACTAAATCTATGTGTATAAAAAATTTTGAGATCGTTTGCCACGTACTGCCATAAAATTATAAACAAAAAGAGAAAAATAAAAGTTATAATGTAGAAAGAATATTTTGACCGTTACAAAATGTAGGTTGATATATTAGATTTTTAGCTCCAAATTCGTTTAAATTTTGTATTAGTTCTTTCTTCATCTGTTTCAATTTATACGTCAAATGCTTGGACATTTTCTGAATCATTGGAGAAATTTAAGTATTTGATGTTTTATACATTTTATCCTCCTCCTGTGAGTAAACATCTGTTTTCGTTGATAAAATTAGAGCTTCGCCTCATTTTTTTTTTGTAAAAGAAGTGTTTTTGTGACCAATGGTTGTAAAAAACAATTTGTTGGTATCTTTTCGATTTAAGCTTTCTAAAGAAGTGCTAAAAACAGATTTTTTTGAACTGGCAGTCCCAAAAGTGTCGAAAACTAATGGCAACTTAAAAGTGTAAAGCACAGATTCGTAATCTACGGTAAAATCCTATAAGAACCAAATCTCAAGAGCTCCGCCTGCTGGCAGTTCAGTGTCGAGGATGGCAAAAACCTGGGTGGATGTTTAGTTATGCAGGCGTTTGTGGTTTATAGGTTAATAGTTTATACAAATTTTCAAGTGACTGCCATCTCTGAAAGATGTCTAAACTCGATAAGTGAAAAACTTGAGAACATATTTAAAGATATTCGGAAAGAAACAACATCAGTGGAGGCCTTGAATTAAATCCAGAGATAACAAAGTATAGGATCCTATACTGGGGCTTGATTCTGTAACTGTGAGAGAATGAAGTGTACACCGAATGCAAAACTCGCAACCAAAAACTCACCGAATAAAATGCTGTACATTTTTCGTGCCAGTAATGCAGTCGGTAAACGAGAAAGTGAAAAATTTTGTCTTGAGGCGAATTTTAATGCGCTACTCCATCGATACAAATAGTAAGCGCTTACTAAAACCAGAAAAGTTATTGCTGGGTCCTTACACTTAAAGCATTTGTAAATAATATTTACTAAATATCGAGCACTTGTGCACAACTAATTGACGTGAAGACGTTCCTCCAGCGCTATAAACGCTTACTTAACAAGTAAGAAAGTCTAAGTTCGGGCGGAGCCGAACATTAAA
>NW_016182160.1:0-6009 GCF_001687245.7 Rhagoletis zephyria | reverse complement strand
TTGTTTGATAACAGGACATACCGTCTCGCCCTCGTTTACAACCAGAACTATTCGGCTTGCTTGATTATCCAACTTGCAAACAGCAGAACAGACTTCGCGGTTTTTGTTACCGATGATGTCCATGTCATCGGCATAAGCCAGCAATTGCACGCTCTTGCAGGAAATTGTCCCAGAGCGGTTCAGTTTTGCGGCCCTTTTTATCTTCTCCAACATCAAATTAAAGAAACTACACGAAAGGGCGTCGCCCTGACTGAAACTCCGTTTGGTGGCGAACGGCTCGTAGAGAGGTCTTTCCCAATTCTGACGGAGCTGGTGGTATTGTTCAACGGCATTTTACATAGCCGTTCCAGATTGGTGGGAATGCCAAATTCAGCGGCTTTAAAGTCGACAAATAGGTGGTGAGTGTCGATCCTTTTCTCGCGGGTCTTTTCCAAGNTTGACCTTTCACACATAAGACCTTGTAACCTATGCATTGCTATGCTTAGAAGGCTGATCCCGCGGTAGTTGGCGAGTATGGCTAGAAAGACTTTCTTGTGGATTGGGTAGAGGACACTTAAATGTCAGTCGTCGGGCATGCGTTCATTGGACCATATTCAGCATAAGCGTTGATTCATTCCCCTTATCAGCTCCTCGCCAGCGTATTTGAATAGCTCGGCTAGCAGGCCACGTAATTGCTATTCGTACCTCGTCATAGTCAGGCGGTGGCACATCGACTCGGGACTCGGTTCGTCTTCTCCACTACTTTCAGTACTGCTGCCATCCAATAGGGTGGAAAAATGCTCCCTCCATAATTTAAGTACGTTATGGACATCACTCTTTAGGTCGCCACGGTTGTTCTTACAGGAGTTTGGTCTGGTCTTGAAATCTTCCGTAAGTCGCCTAAGTCTCTAATAAAATTTTTGGACGTTTTTTTTCAGTCGGCGAGCATCTCAAGCTCTTCGCACTCCCGTATTTCGGACCCCTCTCTTCTTGTTGCGGCAAATACGTCTCGCTTCCCTCTTCAGTTCCCTAAATCCTTATCCACATAGCACGTGGGCGTAGCATGGTCTTAGGCGATATCTTTTTTCTCTGCAGCTTCTTGAAACTCCTCATCGTACCAGTTGTTCTTTCGGGCTTCTTCCGCGGGGATTTGTAATGAGTGGGTAATGTGGCTCCACTGCTCGCATATGTCGGGTTTTTGAACAGTGCTCTCTGACAGCAGGTGTGAGAGGCGAGTAGCAAATATATTGCTTGTCTGTTCTGACTGCAGCTTTTTAAAGTTGAGCTTTGGATGCATCGTTGGACATGTATTTCTTGATGCACAGAGGCGGTGCGAATCTTGGCTGCAACAAGAAACTGGTCCCGAATCGATGTTTGGGCCCTGGAATGTATGTACATCTAAAACACTGGGAGCTCGCTTTCGCCTTTTTTGTTTTGGAGACAGCCACGTAGCTAGTTAGATATTTTATGATTGAACCTTGTACTACATACAACGATGTTTCGGACCTCCGCCTCAGTTCGTTATCGGACGTTTCGTCATGGAGGCTGAATTATCCGACGGTGGTTACAAACATATTTTTCCTGTTCACCCTGGCATTGAAGTCGTCAAATACGATTTTGATATCATGGTGTGGGCAGCGGCATGCGGACCGTACCGACTATCGGCGAGGTTGAGGCCCCTAAATAGCACAGTCGTGAATGGCGCCTTTTGAGAAGCAGCATCGCCGGCCTTAGCTCGGGCTTCGCGGACCTTTGTACGGGTCTAACATACTCCTGCTCCGTGATTCGTGTGGACAGGACATCACTGGTTTACAAGAAATTCTACCTGTGACATTTTATCATCATTACTTATGTAAAATTTTTCGCTGATCCGAATATGAAGTGAAAATATAAAAGGAAAACTAGTACAGTTTTCCAGATCTGATCCAAAGTACACTAACTTAATAGCAATTTTTCTTGGATAAAGTTGGCAAATCTCAAATTTCTTTTCACACTAGTGAAGCATATTAGATTTGCTATCATCAAGTCACCGACATTTTCCAGGACTTGGGGCTATTCATTGATTTATCAATAATTTTGGCTATATCTCAAAAATTGTTCTACCCTCTTAAGATTTGATTTCATAATTGATATAAAGGGAAAATTTTAGAAGTAAAGTCCTCTCTCGTCATACCCGCCCTAGCATATGGCGCAGAAGTATAATCAATGACAACCTTCGATGAGGCGGCCCTTGGAGTATTCGAGAAAAAAGATTTTGCGGAAGATTTAAGGCCTTTACGCGTTGACGAGAGCGAGTACCACCCGCGAGTACCATCGCTATCGACAAAAGAAGCTAGATGCCAGAATCTTGCTTAGGTCTACAACAACGTCTGACCCGCGCACTCAGGCAGAACATGAGCCCGTCAGTGAGATTCTCGGTGAAATAAATTGGGCGAAGGCTGTACTGTTCGATTACCACAAGCCAGAAGGGAAAGACTACTGGAAAGCATAAAATATCTGTGGAAACAATGCCCTATAACGTGAAGAGGGATAGAAGGAAATGGGCCATCATTTTAAGAACTCGCAGTCGCCAAAGAGATCCTACTTGTAGTGCTAGATGAAAACCATGAAGTTAGCCTAGCTTTATGGTAACAGTGAAAATTAGTAAAAGCGGGAATGGAAAATATCAGCGTAAAACTATAGGTCGCTCCCTTTTGTGCAATGACATCCACATGTACATTAGGGTGGTCCTTAAATGTAGGAAGCAAGTTTTTACATCATTTTTATCCCTACGGAGACTCAAAAAATTGAAATAAATCTTTTTCACCTGATATCCAAAATCGATACTACTAAAGTGGAAGATATCACATATATATTTTGGCCCCGATTGAAGTCGGTTAGGGCGTGGCGCACAGAGTACAAATTTCAGAAAACCCTATGAAGACGTCTTAATCGACTCCAATCGGGACCAAAATTTATATGTGATATCTTCCACTTCAGTAGTATCGATTTAGAGTATTAAATAAAAAAAAAAAAAATATTTTAAATTTTTTGAGTCTCCATAGAGGCATCTGGCTTTTGACCCCTTTGTGACACGCCTTAACCTACTCCAATCGGGGCCAAAATTTAAATGTGATATCTTTGGCCGTGGTATTACCAATTGAGGGCGTGAGACTGAAAAAATCGTTCATTTGATTTTTTAATGACACGTTTAAATAGGGCTTATTACTTATTGTCCTAAATGCTATCATAAATAAGTAGATATATAAATTTGATCTTATCTGGTCCACTTGATGCTTTTTAAAAACCTAATTTATATGCAAATTTTACAAAACATATAAAACCAGTAGTAGATATATATATATATATGGATATAGATACTTGTTTTGTATAACGTATTTCTATATACATACATACATACATACATATATATGTATGTGCCTGTACACATTAAAGGTGCGTACCTTCACGCATATCCTTTTCACGCTCTCCACCTACTTCTACGTAACCAGTCATTAGGTCAATGGTTAACATGTTAGAATGACGAAGCGTGTGAATTTGATTAATTATAAAATTTCACGCAACAACTGGTCCATTGTGTGGTTTCCAGTTAAAATAAAAAATAACTACAAACAATCGGAATAAAGGAAAAAATCGTCCAAGAAGCATTGCGTACACGCAACCATGCATTCTCAAGGGCCCAGGCACGTACGTACTTAAGCTAAGCAACATATTGAGGAGACTCAATTAATAATAAAGAATAATATCTATTAACTTTGACGCCACCGCGGAAATTAAGAAAACAACTAATAAAGAAAATAAGAAAAAAAATAAATGTGTGAAAAATGATTAGCAAGTAAATACTTCTGTATGTGGCATGAAGAAATGTAACAGAAAGGAAACTTGTAAATTTAAGCAAAGGCATTAAATATTCATCTGATAAAAATCATACCTCGCCCTATAGATTAGATTTTTGTTTTACTTACAACCGATATGCCGATATCCCTAAAATATCAATGTTTGTTAATAGAACATAGCTTTCAAAAATTTCCGTTTTAATTTTAAACATAAAAATGTAAATTAAGAAATTCTTAAAACATTCTCTATTTTTCTTGAAAAATGCTGCGTTTTAAGGAAACAGCTGTAAATTTATTTGTTTTCTGACGCGAAATATTTGCTTATTTTTGCGTAAATTTCATGGCTTAAGTGCTCTAGCAACTTAAGTTTTGCATATGTACATTAAGGTGCCCATCGAAATTTTTATTTTTTTTTTTAATTTCAACACCGTACTCCTAATTTTCTTGAATTTCATGGGAAAAATTATTGCCTATTTTTTTAGATTTTTTAAAAACCATTTAGAGGTCGCGACGTGTCATTTAAGGTCAGAAAGTACGGTTTTGTAGATTTATCAGTTTTTAAATGACTGGTTTTCATTCAATTTTAAAGATCGAACATGTTGTGAGCAGAGGATTAATAGGCCTTTAAAATGATGTATAATAATATATGGTTAGACTTGGATTGTTGGGAGTTTTCATCGGGCAAATAAAAAACCCACATTTTTACTTAGTTTTTCAAGTTTTTGGCCATCACTAATATCCACGATTTCAAAACATATATATTTCGAAATTTTGGATATTAGTGATGGTCAAAACTTAAAAAATTAAGAAAAAATGTTTTTCCCCTTTGGGGGAATATATGAACTTATCTGCTCCAATAGATCAGGACAATTTATGAGACCACAAACAGGTCTCGTTAAAATGAAGTTTCTTCATAACAGAAGGGCGACCGATGTCAGAAATAACTCATTCTAATATAGATGTTGCTCGGACCAGGTCTCGTAGTTAGGTCCTGTGGAGATGTAGTACGCAATACATTAATAACGGGTTTTCACAACAGTGGCCATTTTTGGACAACGCTGACGCAAACTCGAATCAGGGGATTAGATTCATTTATTTTTTTTTTGGGAAGAAACTGAAAGATCCTTTCAAAGAAGATGTATTTGGCCTGGTTGTCTACAACTAACCAATATACCATGCACATTTTTTTTTTTTTAAATAAAACTAAATTCAGATACAACTATTTTTCGGTTTTCACCTCAAGGTTATACTGACCACGGCATCCATAAACATGGCCTTACACAGCTTACCATGGATGCAATTACCACATGCTGCAACTAAATTGGCTGCATAAATTCGAATTTGAGAAACTTCCTGCACATCGTTCAATTTTCAACGACTGACGAATACATATAGTGGTCGCTCTTCGGTTAACCGATGTCAACATTGCTTGGTATGTGGTATGTATGTACATAGCTGTAATGTGCCAATGGTATCCCATCGCTGGCTGAGCCAATTTGTCATAGTGCGGTGGAAGGCAAACCAACAAATATCGACACCCCCACTGATAATATCATTAAGACATCCGATCAAGGACATTACAATACCATTGTATGTATGTATGTATGCGTTTGGTGTACTGAGTACGATCGTATATTAGCATTTTTTGGGCAACCAAGTTGTTTGCTGGCAAACGTTAACGGTGTTGGTAACAGCGTGACAGACGTTGTGGCTTCGCTACTTGCCACAACGAATTGATTAGCAATTTACAGCTATTAAAAATTGTACAAACTGCTTGGCAAATAAGCGTAAAGCGTAACAAAGGACTTTTGCAGCAACAACTATGTATATATGTATGTAAGTAGTGACCTTTATTACAACTGAATTAGACTACAAGCATCTACATATAAAAAATGTATAGTTAGTTAACTAGATTGCACGATATCATCGTTAACTATATTTGCTATGCACATGTCTACTTAACTGTACTGTACTTAAGTAATTGGACGAGTCATAATTGATGGCGCAATACTCATCAACTCATTGGTCCTCTTAGCATCACTAGGTATTATGCGCTTTCAAAACTTACCTTTCTTTCTGCACAATTTCTACCAATGCATGTACATTCATGTATCAATTATGTTGTATTTGTTGAAAAACAAACGTCAAATTGACGTTGTAATGAAGCGCTAAATTTTCATACAAAAACGCGTAA
>NW_016182158.1:0-6010 GCF_001687245.7 Rhagoletis zephyria | reverse complement strand
ATCATCTCTTGCCATGATAATTCAAAAATTCAAAAGAAAACTTTGAAAATTTGTTGCATTCCTTCATCTTAGGTAAAAATTACATAGGAATATATGTGGGTCCAGCCAGACCTATGTGTTACGAATGTGATGTATTAATCAACATCTCTATATATCTAGCTTTATNCTACCTGAAATTTCAAGCCTCTAGCTATATTTAAAGAACCCTTTTTTGTAATTTGAAAATGGAAAAGGCCTGACTGGACTCATGTGTCAGACGAAGGGTTAAGCCCATCCGAGTATTAAAGCGTACAAATAAAAATAATATCAAATCGGCCGAGCCGTTTTCGAGTTTGACTAACTCACAGCAATTCATTTTTGTTTATAACAAGATATGCGAATACATACTTACATGCATATGTATGTATGTTATTCATTGCATATTTTTTTTAAGTAGTTCGTGCTATGAAACATAAAAACAACTATACTAACTTCAATAAAACTCCCGGATGCAATTTCAAGTAATTTATACATTGTTTCATAATGAAATCATAAATTCTAAACATATTTTTCGCAATCACCTAGAACGCTCGCACTTAAATAAAATTGCAATTTTTGACACCTAATAAAATGCGGTTTGGAATTAATGCGAGCGCACACTTTATGCCACAAGTTATGCCCTCGCATTCATATGCCTATCAACACTTGCGTCGACTTCAGAAAAAGAACAGAAAGTTAAAAAAAAACCAAAATGTTGTAATGTTCGAAAGATGCGCTAACATTGCCTCATAAAGACGTCTGAGTTTTCTTAAGGCACGTGCTACTGCCACATGCCTCGCGACATTCTACATTTGCAACTTTGTATCCGAAAATTTTTGTCATCATTTCCAATAGCCTCTCAAATCTAGAGCCTAACTTTAGTAGTCGTATGTTTATGCTAACGTAAAGATATAAAATATATAGAGATAAACATATTTTGAAGAAGAAAATGATTAGGTTTTCGGTTCTATTCACATAAAAATCAGTCTAGGTCCGATGATTTTATTTGAAAAATTAATGTGCGTATTTAATGTTTGTATATTTAGTTACTTTTATACACTAGGCAAACAGAGACTCTTATATGTACTTTACATATGTATATACCTCAGGGATTTCATACCAACTCAAACAGAGGCGATTGCGGAGACGAACTGCACAAGAGCGAGTATTTTCACAATCTTCGTCAAACACCTGCTGTAGACTCTTAAAAGGAGGGGCTATTGGGTATTTACTAACCTAGATAACCTAGCACTTATTATTCGAGCAAGATTCTTGTGCACCCTGTATGAAATTATACTTGAATTTGGTTGTCAATTGCACAACGATTTGCGGCCTGGTATGAGTCCTTGTAAAATTCGAAGTATTTAACCTTCCTTTTTGCCCTAATTGGAATTAGTAGGACACTTCGGACCACTCTTACACTTGAGATTAACGCACGACCATTCCCTCATTTCTACACTTCATGAAAAGATTTGGTGCTGTGGAATCTTTGCTATAAGGGCTCAGAGAATTTATTTACGGACGGATAAAAGTTGGTTGGCCTGGTAGGTGCTTTCTTTCTTTTCTTTTTTTCTTTTCTTCTTTTTGCTAAAAATAGGCTACCAAATAGTTTCCAAGCAGAAGTAGGCACCATAAAAGCAGCAACGGATGGAATATGTAATACCAATAAAAACTTTGAATATATGTTTTTCATAGCCAGGTAGCACTTAAGATCTCTGGGAAATTTTACTTCCCTTTCGACCGTAGCAGATTGCGTGTTTTTGATCGAATATGGAGGCGCACTTATCTCAGAGAATGCATTATCTTCAATTTTTTTTATAAAGAACAAGATTCGCAACGCGAAATTATATTTACATGAAAATTTGGAAAAGGTGTATTACAAAGAGAAAAAATAACCACTCGGACTCATATACCCGTAGTTGCGCATTTAACGTATACGCCCCGAAGCACAATACGCAGTCATCGAAAATGTTTAAGGCTAATTTTCACTATGTCAAATTCAATGGCATGTGTCGTCAAATAAGTGAAAGCGCATTGTCACACAAGATTAAAAAGCACTATATTGATGGACTTCGATCAGGATAGGCTTTAGTCGTGTACGCGTGCTGATAAATCGCCGATCTGTCTGTTTTTGGCCCATAATATTATCGGTAAAAGTATGGATAAAAGAGACAAAATTCTGTCAAAATATGTCACGCTTTGACTTAAAAGGCATAGATTTTTACACAGTATCCCTTATGCACATATACATGTATAACTTTCTTCATGTATATAACAATTTTAGAATAAATTTCGATGATGAAAATACAAATCAAGGCGAATTTATATAAGGTGGTGTTATTAGCTCAGCTGATTTTGTGTGTGTGTTTCGCCGCACGGCTGCTGATATCAAATTGAAAAACTTTGTTTGAATTTCTACACACTCTCTTACACATTTTGACAGTTTATGCCGCCAAAGCAAAAACAATACATAAATACATGTAAATTTTTGTTTTTGTACTTCTGCTATCACCTTATATTAATTCGCCTTGATAAAAATTATAGAAATGTAATTTAAGTTTATCTTTTTTTCATTAAGTGACATACTAGATTTTTTACACTAGATTCGTTTGTTTTGGCAACTAAAACATTTTCAACGTTTAATTTCAACGTTTTGAAGTAGTTATCCAAAATTATTAAAATTAAAAAAATCATAAAATTTCAAAAATTACAAAATAGCTGCAACAGATATTCTGCATGCTGCCATTTTTCCAGTTTCGTGGAAAACTATTGAAAATTTCCAGATATATTGTATTTGATTTGATTGTCTCTAATATGAAAATTTTATTTTAAAACTTTCCAGTGTTATTAAAAAAACAAACAATCATAATTTTTTTGGAGTGACATTGAAAAAATTACTAGTGCCTCTATTATCATAGACAGCTAAGCAACCTAACCTAACCTAATGTTTGTGTATGCATACGTTCGTGAAAATTTTCAAATCTTATGTACTTTTCCCGCTAAAGTGGATGGAGTATTTAGAAAATTTATTTTTATTACAAGATTATACATACTTACATATTTTTGGATTTGGTTTTATAGCATTTTCATTTACGCTCTTGCCTTTGTTGGACCCGTTGAGTGGGCCAACCTTCAAAAAATGGCACCAAAAACTTTTAAATAAAAAATTAATCCAAATCCACAGTAAATAATGAAATATCAAAAAAATGGAAATGAATAGCTATCAAATCAAACCTCAAAAAATAGTTGTATGTGCCAGCATACACATGTATTTATATACATATGTATGTACATATGTGTCTACTAAATATTTGAAAACTTAGAAATATAAATTTTCGAATAAAAAGCATAAATTTTTATGCATTTTTTTATACATACATAGATACTATGTGCCACGCACGCCGCATGTTGCCACCATTCGCCGCCGCTTTGGCCCTGCCGCGATCGCCAATTGCTGCTATAAATCAAAAAAATGTAGCTGACTCTACATATGGAATTGTATCCATGTTGCATACATACATATATATGTATCAACACACACACACATTCTAAACGTGCTGCTGATATTTCTATTATTGCCAGCTTATATTTAGTTGGCCGTTGTTGCTGCAGCTGTTGTTTGCATTGCAGTGGCGCCCGCAGTCACTTCACTCCCCAGGCCGCTTCATTTTCATTTTTTTTTTTGCTTTTTTTATGACGTTCTTTATGATTTTATTATGCGTTATTTCATGCATCTACTCTCCGTTTGGCTTGAATTTCAATTTTTGATTTTTCTTTATTTACATTGTTCTGTATAAATTTTAACACATTGTTGTCCATCACTGACTGGTGCTTAATGTGGGCAATTAAAATATTAGTTGCTGGCACCTTTACGATGACTTACTATACCTCGGGTCGCCATGGGCTAAGCTGCGAGGGCGGAAGGAAAAGTTATGCGCCATTGAGGGTGAATATTTAGAAATGTGGGCAGCAAACATTGATTTGATATTAGAGCCAAAAGCTAAATAAAATAATTTCGTACAGAAATAAAAAATTAAAAAAAAAGCATCTGAAAATGATGACTAACTATTTAATAGTTAGTAAGTTACTATTAGAAAAAATATTTCCAGAACAATGGTTGCTAATTAATTAAGCTGCACTATAATATATTTAAAAGCATTTGATTTTTATTAAAATAAAAACATATCTGCTCCTACAGCCGAGGCCACAGAAATTAGGATAGATTTTTGTTAAAGCATTTTTGGCAAACGGTTGAAATAAATATCCACAGACGATTCTGATAGACGATACATTAAGGTTGAAATTTTAGTTGTCCTACTAGACCAAAAATTTCCCTGAAAAAAAGAATTTTCAGGAAACAGCAAATAAAGCTAAATTAAAGATTATTTTTGACACATAAGTGCTTGGCAGAAAAAAGTTGTTGTTGATCTCCAAAAATTGTGACGTGGATCCTAATATACGGCGGTAGTACGAGCCGTGATAACTAATGAAGCAAACACCTGGGTTGATAGAGCTACACAACGGCGTTCATATGTAAAGCTGGGGCCATGGGAACTGGTCCAACAGCTTCTTTGAAAGTTCAACTAGATCTCGTCCCTCTTAATTTTAACATCCAGACTTAGCATAACGCGGAATCATACACTACTGACAAATTTTCGGAATTCAATGATAAGTGTAGCTACCGAAACTAGAACATTGCGATTTTGACTTGGTGCTCCAAGTGGTGTTGAGGTCCTCAAATCTCTCCAGATAACATCAAAACCCATAATGTAGCTCTCTAAAAAAACTCAACACATTTAGTCTGACCAATGGAGTTTGGTTTCTCTGGGTTACGTAACACATTGACATTGAACAAAATAAGATCGCCTATAAACTTTAAAAGAAGGGAGCATTAATCCCTGTCATGGACCCTAAGCCCTTCTGCGGCATAGGAAAGGGGCACTCTCCGCTTTGGCCGGATAACAGCACGAAACACATTGAAACCATA
Source organism: Rhagoletis zephyria (assembly GCF_001687245.7). Lineage (NCBI taxonomy): Eukaryota > Metazoa > Arthropoda > Insecta > Diptera > Tephritidae > Rhagoletis > Rhagoletis zephyria. Next base: position 1,005 of record NW_016182158.1, on the reverse strand, counting down.
CACTGTACGTAGATATCCACAAATTAGAACCACTTCGTTCCTGGAACAATTCTTATTCTCGAAATGTTCTAACTTTGACCTGTTTATTCAGTTGGTATCCCCAATTGAAGAAATCAAGTCAGAACGTAATATAATATTATTTAAGTGGTTTGTATTAAATTATATAAATTATTTTCTAAATAAAATTATTATTTGAATAAAACTATTTAAGGTTTCAACGAGTCGTAAGTATAGTCGATACATACTTGCCTTAGGGCTGAAAATCCCATTTTGGATAGGTTATTAACTTCGTAGTCCAACTCACGGAGTTCCCATAGAACAAATGCATTTAAAAAGTTTTACCATTTCATTTTGAACCGAACAGAACCGAAAAATGTTTTGGTATGGTTTTCGTTTCGGTTTTGGTATTTCAAAATAAAAATGGTTCGATTCGTGATTAGGTTTAAAGTACGAAATAATGGACGGTTCAAACCCGTTTTTCAGCCCTGGTAATAAATAGCTAATTCGTAATCTATCTAAAAGACTAATACATTTATGTTACTAAAAAGTATTGCTGGTATTCAAAGATGTTTTTATTTTATGACCGCCACTGTCATAATGTCAATATGTTAGTACATAGTACATATTTTTATATGTATGTATATTAGACTGCATCACTCCCCATACACACAAAAAAAATGGGTACTGTTTTTCTACCGGAATAATAAAATCTATTAATATTATGTTAAACTGTTTTGTCATCTAAGGGGATTTTTTTCAAAAAAAATTCTTTAAGAAACTATTTTGATTCATAAAAAACTTAATTTTTGGAGGTATTTTCCAATCGGTCCAGCTCACGTAAATCTTAACATTTTTCTGAAATATTTTGGTGGACGTCGTAAAAGGTAATACGTTTTGTAATCCCGGTGGTGATGCAGTCTAATGTGCATATGTGTTAAGGTAGAAGAGGGAGAGACAACTATTTAAATACTTACATCAACTAAAGTGGAAAAAGTTGTTTGTACA
>NW_016182157.1:0-6010 GCF_001687245.7 Rhagoletis zephyria | reverse complement strand
ACACACCCACACACACACACACACACACACACACACACACACACACACATACAGACGAAGCGACAAACCTTCACTTTGTAGCTGGCAAGTTATTGTGACATACAGAGAAAATTTAAGCTGATGTGTATTTATTTAATACACTTGCAATAGTGCATATCTACCCTACAAGACATTGCTGAGCACTTTAGGCAAAAATTCTCACACATTTACACTTTTGTTTTTGTAGTACGGCATAAATGAGTAGTTTGACTATTAGTACTGAGGACTTTCTGATGACAACATTGAGGGGAAAGTACTCAATTTTTTCCCATGGCCTGAACGAAAATGAGGACTTTGATAAGCACTTTTGTGATTAGGAGTAATGATAATATGAGTACTCATATGATACTCAGCTGTCTTGTAGGGTAGATACCTAATTATTCATTCGTATATATACATACATACATATGTATACATATATGTATCTATTAAGTGCACTTGCAATATTCAGTAGCTCGTCACTGCTGTACTTAAATAACACATGCTGTTGCTTCGAAAATATTTAAGTACATCCTAAATATGTACATATGTTTCCTGCGTCGAGGAGAGTAATTAGCAACTCATGAATAGGATATTACATACTATGCGTGCTGATGTGGTTGTTGTTGTAATGGGCAATATCCATCATTTCCACATCCTACCATTCTGTAAATAATTTCACAAAAATTAACTTCGAGAAACAATGAGCCAAGAAACAAAGGACACACACGAAGAAAAGCAATTTTCAAAACGCTGCTCACAAGCCGAACAAAACGGCATTCGAAACAGCGGAGCCAGGTGTGTATGTATGTACATATGTGGACTATCTACACATATGTATGCATATGGGTCACTACTCCACTTCAAAACGCATGTGACTTTACAAAAAAATGGTGGAGACCTATCGTTATCCGAACGGCGCTTGTCTTTTTATGAGTAGCTGCTTTTCATGGCTGAATACACTCGGAGGTTTGCCATTGCCTGCTGAGGCCCGACCGTATGAGTTCCTCAGTGGAGATGAGAATGTTGCTCATACGCCATGTACGCTCTTTTGTTGTTAACGTTTCCGTGATAAATGGTAGGTTCAATATAGATCCGCCATTTTGAACAGTTAAAATCTAATTTCAGATTCGTAAACAACGACCCATATTGGATCGGTCATTTTGAATTTTTCAAATCTGACTATAGATTTGGATTTTGCGACCCCAAAATCATTCGACTTTTGTCGTTTATCTGGATTTTCATAAACGATTCATAGGAAAAATTTTTGGAAACTTGTGATTTTTTAAAGATTTACAAAAATTTGCAAAGGTTTTTTTAAGGTTTACTTTCTTATTTCTGTGGTAATACATACTGAACAGGGTCCGTGAGCTAATCTCCTACCCAAACTTCTTTGAATTTAGCCGTTTTTTTCAGAAAAAGCTTGGTTTGTTTTAAAGCATACATAGTGCACGACTTTATAAGAAGCTATTCGTTTACCAAAGTCCCCTTATTAGGGATGCTAAAGGTATCTTGGGTCGCAGTATTCTTTGTTCTGCTAGACCCACTTAAATCTTTAACAAATTGTTTTATTAATCGGTAATTCACCGACACATTTCCCATTTCAAAGTTGAATTATGCAAAAAAAAAAAAAAAAACAATAAATTAATTTGCAAGAGTAACCTGTCCACTAACTTTTATGTTTACTAGTAGCTATCTTTTAATATTAACCCTTTCTTTACCAACTTTTACTTCTGTGTGAAAGGACAACATGAAATACGATTTTTTCTTGCATTTGTGTATATATAAAACTAACCAAAATGTCTTCTGTAGATATCAAGAAAGCTTTGAGCAACATTAGCTGCTATGTGTTAAAATACATTATACGATGTTAATATCTCTAGACTTCTAAACCAACCTCGCCCTTCATCACAGACGTCACACGCTCGTTTCGGTAAACATCCACATGCCTAGATATATTCCTAGCAAATGCAACTCAAAACATATGTACGGTGGCGGGCAGACAAATAAGGGCGCAGCATTTAAACAAGTTTTGGTTATTTTTCTTTTGCTGGTTCAATGTATATAATTTTTTTATATAAAAGTATAGCTCGCTACCTACCAAAAATCATATAAGTCAAAGTTAACTATAGATATGCAGTTTTGTAGCTCGACAAATTTTAGTATAATAAGGTGCAAGTGTAAGGGAGCTAAAACATTACGTAGATTTTGAGCAAATTTTTTTGCTGACGGTGTTGTGCATTTTCTTCCATGTACAAAAATTGTTAAGCATACTTACCAAAAAAAAAAATTTCTAAAAATTCTGATTAAAAAGTTTGAAATTTTTATGAACCTATCTATGTACATATGTTAGATAGTAAGTCATACTTTCATAAAAAAAAGAATAATAATAAAGTTGTGTTGACTAAAACAAAAAAGTGGAAAAAGCAACAAAAGCTCACATGGCGAACTTAGCTCAGCGGGTAAGACCATTTCATCATTTGAACGCTGAAGATGCGAGTTCAAATCCCAGTGAACTCGAAGGAAGCGATTGATGAAGAGATGTGGGGACCTCTGAAATAGTCGCTTTAACTTCTACCTTAAAGTAAATTACTGTTATTTTTCAGAAATATTTTTTCATTAGATATGACCTCAAGCCCAATAAAATTATTGAATAAAAAAATAACACATAAAATAAACAAATGGAAAACTGCCCAAACACGTTAATAAATCGCGTCCCTATTTACTTTCCCGCCACTGTAAGTACATATAAGCATCATATCATTGTACTCAGACATTTAACAGATCCATGTCCACTCCGAAACAATATAACGCTCTTAAGTAATCCAATTACATTACTCGGTAGTACAGACATAACTATTCACATATAATACGACTAACTACTATACTGAGCTTACACATGTACATACCGTTGTAATTAGGTGTATATATGTACATATGCCCCTCATTCACCTGTAAAGCACTGACAGCCAGCTGCCGGTCGCTGAAGGCATTGGGCACATTAGTTGGCATTGAACTACGCGGAAACAATAAATGTTGCTCGCTTGTGTGGGAACTAGAGTATGTATGTATGTATATATGTATGCACTTACTAGCATTTGCACTAAGTGCTCGTTCCTTATTCACGCCCAGGCAACCAAAGTCAACTGCACAAGCTGCTGCGGAATGACATGGTTGAGCGGTTAAGCAGTTGCACATTATGGTGTGCTCTACAAAGTGATTTTAATTAGCCTTAGAGCGAAGCAGAGCGAAGCAGAGCGAAATAAGAGCAGTACCACTCCACCACTGAAGCATAGCTTCCACTATATGTATAATAGCAAAGAGTCACCTGCTTGGTCACAGCGAGGGTTATATGGCCAAAAATCCAAAAACAATGAAAGATCACAGGTAATATTGCTGATGAATTCAGCTAAAAATAACCGTAATTGTTTGTATGCTCCCTTGGGCCATTTGATTATCAACTACATTTATTACCTTCTTCGTACAGGTGTGATATTTGCAGGCGGCAGGCATAATTGTTGTTGTTGACTATTAAATGAATCGCGGAAAGTTTCCTCCACTTTTTAAAATATTTAGGTACCCGAGGATCAGAATATGTATCCAAACACTTTCAAATGTCTGGTAAAAAAAAGGCAAACTAAAACCATAGGCGAAAAAGACGCGCCTTAGGCAGCTGTGGACGGAAAATGGAAAAAATGCCAGTTTTTAGCAAAAACGGAAAAATACGGTAGGATCGAAATTTGGACAGAAGTCGAATTTTAAGAGAAAATTTGCTATTTAATTCAGTTAAAATCTCGAGTTCATTAATACCTAAGATGAAATTTCGGCTATACACTAGGCGACAAATGAAAGTGTACACGTTGTTCCTATATAATATTCACAATTGTTTTCATGGAACATTTTTTGCATTAATTATTTATGAAAATGTAGTACATTCTTTAATACAACCCATATAGACCAAAGTTTTACACTTTTTATAAACTTCACAAAAATTCAGAAAAAATTCCATCAGAATTTTCCATTTTTTATTCAGCATTTCAAGAAAGTTTCCGAGTATGCAGTGCAAGTTTCAACCGGGTAGAAAATCGCGTTAATTTTTGAAATTCATTTTTATTTTTATATTGCTCTTGCGCTTTTTTTATATATCAAGTGCAATTAACACAAACTTGTGCTGATTTTTCAAAATTTTTTTGCTAATGGTCCCTAGCATTTTATTTCATAAGAAATTCATGCTTATATGGAAAAAGTGCAAAAATCTGTAAAAAAAAAACTTGATTAGACTAAAATTCAGGGACGTGAACCGGTTTTGAACCGGAAAACCGCTCTTTTCTACTAATTAACTGAACCATTAACCGAACCGAAATTTTCCACAAATGTTTGATCCGAACCGAAAACCGAACCACTTTCTATAAAGATTGAAAGGTTCGTTTCAACCAATTTTCAATAGATAAATGTACCCACTTTTTTTCTTTTTAGTAAACATGGTAATACCCATCATGTTTGTTTACCATGTGACAATATTAAATGTAAAGGCAACCCATCTCATTTGACAGACACTTGACACTTAAACTTGCGNACTACAAATTAAAGCAATTTTTTAGAAATTCTGAATAAACAATAACATGAATAACAATTTTTCGAGGGTTTGTGAATTTTATATAAAGTGTGAAACTTTGATTTATATGGTTTATATTNGCTACAAATTAAAGCAATTTTTTAGAAATTCTGAATAAACAATAACATGAATAACAATTTTTCGAGGGTTTGTGAATTTTATACAAAGTGTGAAACTTTGATTTATATGGTTTATATTATAGAATAACTATATTCTCATAAATAATTAATGCAAAAAATTGTTCCTCAAAATAATTGTGAAAATAAGAGAGCATATCGACGGATGAGTGGATGATCGACCTATCTCGACAGCCCTACTTCAGAATTGGGTTGATGAATGCCCTATCTAAGACTTTGGTTCAAAAACTCCCTATCTCAACTCAAAATATATTGAAGTTATGAGTCAGATTGAGTGACCTTAAACGAAAGTTAAATCTCATTCGATTCTAAAATTTCTCTCGACCGTAAGTACTTAAATCGCTACACATGCGCCTTGAGCTGCCATCTCAGTCACTTTAACTGGAGGCGGCGGCGGCGGCGGCGGCGGCATTCGTTATGCATACATACCATCGTGTCAGACCCGCTCACACAGCCTGTGAAAAAGTTGAGCGTAATCTTNCCTTAAACAAAAGTAAAATCTCATTCGATTCTAAAATTTCTCTCGACCGTAAGTACTTAAATCGCTACACATGCGCCTTGAGCTGCCATCTCAATCACTTTAACTGCAGGCGGCGGCGGCGGCGGCGGCGGCGGCGGCATTCGTTATGCATACATACCATCGTGTCAGACCCGCTCACACAGCCTGTGAAAAAGTTGAGCGTAATCTTTTACTACCTTGAAAAGTAAAAATTACAACAAAATAGCTAACTGCAACACACTGAGACAGAAAAATACAAACAAAAACACAAAACAACTGGATAAAGTGCTGCTGGTAGGTACAAACTATCTTCTTTTACAACACTCTCCGTTACGCCAGCATGTGTACTGGCCCCCCAAAGGTATAAAAAATTTGTTACGAAACTTTGTTGCTTGCAACATGCTTGCAGCAAAACTTTGTTTTTCTTGCAGCTTCCATAGGTGAATTTGTGTATTTTTGGTAAAAACTACGAGCTAGCTGCCGTTTGAATGCATATGAAGGCAACTCAGAAAGTTTGAGACTTCAAGGTCTGTTGGCGTTACGCATGAGTGGAAAATATCCAAACTGATGGCTAACAGTTCACGGCACAGGTAATTCCCAACATGTGGCCATCAATTGCACAACACTACGTACATATGTACATAAATATGTAGTTACTGGGCATACGAACTACTACTATCTTCTAACGNGCATACATAAATATGTAGTTACTGGGCATACGAACTACTACTATCTTCTAAC
>NW_016182156.1:0-6010 GCF_001687245.7 Rhagoletis zephyria | reverse complement strand
TTTTGACGTTCGACTGAAACCAAATCAAACATTTTCGATATGAAAAAAAAAAATAAAATTTGGCCTTGTGACTACTGTGAAAATCCAATTCGTATGTTCAGCTGTTAAAAGCCAAATCATGGCATGATTTTTCCGGCAGACGACGTTTACCACGTTGCGATTTTAACCTTTTTTCCTTGTTCAAGCTCCTAGTCAGCTTACATTCTATAGGTGGGCGGAGGCAAGATCGGTCTTGTGTATCCGCCTAGGTGGGATTAAGATTTATCTTAAGCATTATTTTAAGTAAATTTATTTATCGATGACTATGTTAACTTCCTACTTATTTTTCCGCCATGAAAATGTAGATATTTTACTTGGTAGTAAAATAAATTAATCAAATTAAGGTGTAACAGAACAACAAAACTGGGACCTAAATTGATCCCTGCACTAATGTTTTGTTCCCGATAATAAAACACTAGCACTTAATATCCTACGATATATGGTAAAGCCCTTTTTTAACTAAGAATTTATATCTACCCCACTCCCGCCTAGGTGGCTCATGTGATCTTGATAATAATAATATTTTAGCGCTTTCTGAGTGTTTGGCCGAGCTACTTCTGCTCCAATTTATGGTGTGCGTCTTGATGTTGTTATGTTTATGTTTTGATGAGAAGATTTTTGAGGCAGAAATACACTCGGAGGCTTGTCATTGTCTCTGTTAGAAAACACTGTTTTTTCCAGTGCACCTCCAACCACTCAGGCCCAGCGGCTGCATGCGATATTTGTGAGACATTGTTAATTGGGACGAAAGTTCCGAAAAAGATTATATAGTAAAATATCCAACTAACCTAATCCAAACTGAATTTTTGATAAACATGCAATTTTGTAGTAACGGGATTAGCTAAAGTATATACAATGTAAAAAAACAAAAATTTTAAGTTGTCGCAAGTAATTTAAATTAAGTTTTCTTCTAGTGCGTTGTTTGTTTATTTTCCCCAAAATTCACAAAATGGAGTAGATGCTTAGAGCCAAAACATTTTGGAGGAGGTGGGCAACCTCATTATATTTCAAATTTCAAAATTTTGGAGCAAAATAAGAGGTACACAAAATTTCATTGAAATATATTTTTTGTTTATATTTACGTCTATTTTTTAGAGTTGGTGAACGACAATATTATGCGATTTTGTTGTTCTTTCAGATTTATACTTTTCTTGATAGAACCAGCATATACTCTAAATTTCAAAAAAAAAAATACCATTTCCGCCCACGAGTTCTGCCACCACCACACCACCACTTTCCACATTCCTTCATTTCTAAGTGCAGAATAGAGCATATACGAAATTTCCGCAAAACTTGTATTACGGTAAATATTTTTGGTCGCATCCCATTGCAAGAACGTTTATGCAATCCCGTACTCTGAAAAAGGACATTCCCAGATTTCAGAAACTTCTTGAAATCTCTCTACAACGATTAATTGCTTTTATGTACTTAGCTATTTTTGTAAGAAATATTTATATATATATAGATGCTATTTTCAATTTGGAAAAGTTCGGCCAAATACCTAAAAAAGCAAATGCCGCTTTTTGAACATTCTCCATTAGCGAATCTAATAATTTTAACTAAATATGACTGCGGAAATGAGGAAATAGTATTGACATAAGCTGAGAGCCAAGAAATAAACTTCCATATCTAAGTGTTGGTAAGTAAGTGAGTTTTCGTCGTTTAAGTTTTATCGTAGCACTCTTTTATGCAACTAAAATAGCAGAATGTAAAGTAATTGGATGCGCGATATCGACAAGCAGACTGCCTCTACGTCATGCACGCGCACAGCAACACAGCACATTTAATTAAATTAAATTAGAAAAGTGTCGACAAGTGGCGGAAAACACGGCTTAGCATACGCCCACCCAAACAAACGTGACGACAGAGCCAACCTCCATGGAGTGTACGCACTTCTTCCATTTAGAGCGCACAGAAATTCCAATGACAACACATTGCACTGCACATTTGTATGTATGTATGTTCGACTATAAACATTGTTTTGCTTGTATTTGGCTCACTAGCCGCTTGTCAAGATGTAATCTTGTGGCGCAGCGTTACGCTTGGATTACGTGGTGCAACATGGCGCATTTAAGGCATGGAGAGCATACCCAATGCACGTGCAAACAAACACAAGACCTCATTTGTGTACTCGAATGCATGTTTGTATACGGCTATCCAACCGATGGAAAACCGTTTGGATTACTGGGAGCACCACTGGTGGAAAAAGTGCAGTTTGCCTTCAAGCACGGCTAATAGTTTTCAAGCAATAAGGCCACAGGACTTATGAATCGGTAGCTAACAGGTAAACTCCGTCGATTGCCGACCCCGATTACATTTATAAGGCAATGTCCTAGACGGTAATCACGTTCGGCTCTCTCTGCACGACCGGGAGCTACTAAAGTAGTTACTTGCGTGATTTATGAACGCGTTCTTTTCGTTATTCTGCCTCCGACTGATTCGTCTCTGAACTACCATGCGCACTAATACGTGGGAATAGAGTAGCTACTTCCCTAGGAGTCGGAGCAGTAGCGGTTCAAAAGTAGCGATTGGCTCCAGCAGTACTGGAGTGTATTGTTACCGGCCGAATCCGATCTTAGGACAAACTAGTTTTTCCTAGGTTAAACTAGTTCTACCTAGATCTAATATGCGTAAACAAGTCGGACGCAGCCATATTGTGGACTGCATACCTGGAGTTGGACTGAAGAGGGTTATCTTTTCGAAGTGCGGCCGAAAGCCGCCTACGCGGAAAGGTGTTCTGCGTAAAAATACTGTGGCCCCTGATCTAGTTTAGCCTAGTTTGGCCGGTAACATACCCTGTGGGGAAAATCTCTAGTTCTGAACTGGTGCGCTTCTAGTACATTTAGACCCAGTACTGGTTCGAGATAAATCTCTTTTGCATGCAAACAACTGGCGAATTTAACATGGCGATGTCCTAGGAAGTGTCAATTGCGCCCCGCTGCATCCCTTTTTCGATAGTTCCGAACTAGTCCTAAATTCTATAGTTCCGAACCAGTTCTAAAATCGACAGACGAATGAAAAAAGTTTAATGATTTTTCAATCTTTTTGGTTCTTCCGAGTGTGCGATTTTAAGTTATTTTTTAAGTTTGTTTTCAATTTGAAATTTAATTTGTTTGAATAATTTTAAGAAATGTACGTTTACATACCTTTAGCTGTGGCTGAGTTTGCAGAGGTGTTCGCTGTTAGATTCCAGACGGTCCCAAGATGTTGAAATGTTAACACAAATTTTGGTTNAAGCCGCCGAACACATATCTATGTAAAGTAAACAAGCCCCCCGCTGCATCCCTTATTCGATAGTTCCGAAATAGTTCTAAATTCGACAAATAGGATCTAGTTCGTTCTGCATCCCTTTTTCTATAGTTCCGAACCATTTCTAAATTCGTCACTTTAGATATAGATTTCTAGTGAAAAACCTGAAAAAATTTAGTTTTTTAAAAGTACCACTTTTTGCCTATTTTGGACTTGTGGGGATCTAGTTCCTATCGGACTAGTTCCTTTTTGGCGATAAAGACCTAGTACGGAACTAGAAATTTGATTCACTAGTCCAAGGTTTCCCTGCAGGGTATATGCTCATATACATATGTATATGTAGGGGTGTGGGTTCCCACAATCGCACCTCATAAGTAGACATCGGTAACAGCTCAGTTAGTCTAGACTTAACTTAATTTAACTTTCTGTAAGAAATCATCAATGATTACTCATCACGCCAACTTAAGCTAGTAGCGGAAATATTTTGTTTTTGTGTTTTCTTTTTCAGCTGTTTGACAGTTTGCCGCCTAAAATGCCACATCGAAAAAATTCGGCAAACAAATATGCTTGCGTTCATTTATTTTTGAGAAATGCAAAAACAAAAAACTGCCAAGCCTGATTACCTCACCGCCCTCAATTTCCGTAAGGCCGTAACTTAGGAATCTTAAACCTACAGGTTCTTAAGTTTCTTATGGTAAGTTAAGTTTTAACTAACCGCCAACACAGTTTTTCATATAACAGGTTGGCCAAAATATTAAGTAAAATTAAGTTCCGAAAATTAAGTCTAGACTAACTGAGCTTTAACTCTGCACTGAGCGGAGCTAATGAGCTGACCTCCAGAAAATGTCGCACGCTCAGACTCACTTCTAAAAAAAAAAGTAAGTGCGCCTGAGCCACACTGGAGAAGTGAAACTTACGTTTCATATGTATCTACATTGTCTCATAGTCAATATAGTACATGCATATGTACATACATCTGCTTTTGCCTAAGGTTTTATTTTTTGTCTTTTTTCTCTCTAGACCCCTACCTCTACCCCTGTTCGTTCTAATTATGTATATATATAATTCATGTTATTCTGTTTTCCTTTATCTTCATTTTTATCTTTATACTCTATCGATAGCAACATCCATCAAAATTTCGATAACAAAACCGATAAAAATATCGATAACAAATTCGATAAAATTATCGATAGCAAAATTGATAACAATATTGATAAAAATATCGATAACAAAATCGATAAAATATCGACAACAAAAACGATAACAAAATCAATAAAAATATCGACAAAAATATCGGCAATACCATCGATAACAAAATCTATACAAACATCGTTAAAAAATTTGATAAGAATATCAATAGAAAAATCGATAAAAATATCGATAGAAAAATTGATAACAAAATCGATAAAAATATGGATTATTATTACAGCAAAGTAGATAACAATATAGATACAAATTTCGATATCAAAATAGATAACAAAACCGATAAACATATCGATTATTATATCGATAAGTCCCGAAAATCCCGAAAACTTCTAAAATCCCGAAATAGTTCCCAGCTTAATTCTCTTCCGAGTGCAATTTCCGTGTGTAATTTCCATTGTATTTGCCAATTTACTCCGAACCACCCAACCGCCACTAAGAAGTTTAACTTCATATGACTCAGTAACTCAATAAATATTCGCCAAATTGTCGGTACTCAGAGTAAAGAATGAAAATGCGCCAGCAGCGCATGCCAACTCATTTCCTCTTAACAGATCTACAGTGTAAACCAGCTCTACAGCGCTCATAAGCAGGGCTGCCAAATATCTTTAGCTATGAAGTGCCATATTGAGGATAAAAAAGGGTCAAAATGAGCCAAATAGAAAACTAAAAGTGCCAAAAAAGTTGCCATCCTTTTTAATCCTTCCCATTTAGCAAATGTATTGAAATATTACTATTTTTGAAAAGTGGCGTTTTGGCACTTTGTGCCAAATTGAAAAATTAAGTGCCATTTGGTGTAAAAGAGGGCTAAAAATTGGCATGGTTTGAGCCTAGTTGGCAGCCCTGCTCATAAGCTCTGCAGGACGTACCAATTCTATTCCTTTTAACAGCTCTACAGTACAAACCAGCTTTGCAGCTCAGCTAAACAGTGCTAACTAACAGCGAGTGTCATAGCTCAATTGTGCCACCTCACTGAGCTGACTCATTGAAATGAGCTTAAGTCATTCCCAGTGGGAAAATGTAATGTGTAGCAATTGAAAAAATAATCAGTAAAATAACCCTTTTCACATTCGAAAATGCATTTTTCTCCCATGTCCTAAGAAAAGTGGGGCATTCAATTTTGCATTATCTAGTATCGAGAAATGAGTGTATTATAAAATGAAATTTTTGGAACTTTTTGAATACATTAGAATGCTGATTACATAGCTAGCAGTAATATAACTGAGAACCCATAAGAAATACATTATATTATTTATCACGCATGTAATGCATTACTACTTTTCCGACTGGGTTCTTTCCTGTAAAAACAAATGTAAAATTTTGGTGTAATTTGTTGAAAAAATCTAAAGTAAAGTCTTCCATGTCAATAAATGTGATTACAATATGCTTAGAAGTAGAATTGTATTCATGTGATATATTAAAATTCGGGAAGATGGAGTAGACAGGCTAAGCTGACAAAACTCAAAGGATTAAGAGCAAAGGAGCTATTGCTGAGACTTTTGAAGAAGTCTGAAATAGC
>NW_016182155.1:0-6011 GCF_001687245.7 Rhagoletis zephyria | reverse complement strand
GATGTGGAAAAAATTAAATTTTAGGAATTAAGTGGGACGCTCGGTAACTCTAGAAAAATTGTAAAAGGTAATCAAGTATTAGAATTTAGTGTGTTCCTCACTGCTATTAACTGCAGTTTCACTAAAATGTGCAAACACATGGTATATTCGTATTCTACGAGTACGTAGAAGTAAAATTAAAATAATAAAACCAAAACGTGAAACGGCAACTGGCAAATTTAGCAGCAGAATAGGCTCTGCTGATCTTAGAATAAGCAGTATGAGTCCTGCTTTGTTCTCAAATGTTTGGTTGTAGCGCTGAAAAAAATTAAGAAAAAGAAAAAGAGCTAGATTTTTCTTGATGAATTTGAATCTATTCTTCTTATGCTGCTTATAAACTTCGCACCGAAGTTTTAATACCTCTTCGTGCTTATGAAAGTTATAAAAATTTAAGCTACGTATTTATTTCGACCCTACTTCAAAATTGTTTATCAATAAAAACATTTTTTTTCCCGGACAAAGAAATAGTTGCAAACATATGCTGGCATATAAATTTTCCTTTACGTATCTGTGGCGGACAAAATCTAGTCGATTGCAACACATTGAATAACCATTAAAAGGACACAAAAAATACGGCTTGGCACCTAATAATTTTTACAACGGTTCACATCTACATATGTACATAAATAAATACTGTCGTCCAACTACCGCGGACATTTTTATGGTTCGCATGAGTATGTTTAACTCTAGGCCAGTGTGGAAAAACGTTCTCGGTACGTTACACTCAGTAGCCACGAATTGCTACCAACTACCTAGTGGCGCAAATCTGTGGATGTGGATAATGGGAGCTGGTGCCGCCTTATAATTTGTTTTATATGCAATCATGCATATGTATATAAATTGTATTTATGTACATGCGTGCATGGAAGTCATTCTATGTATGTTTGCATAGCAGGATGCACCAGCTATATTCAGTGCGATGCATGCACTTGCGTGCATGAAAGCTTTTAATTGCAGGTGTTAGGCTCTCCTGCCGTGCATTCAACCCAAAAGGTTAAAGTAAAATTCGTAAACTGCAGTGAAGTCAAGTGAACTAAGGAGTGCATTGAGTTTAGACGAGTGACGTTGAGCCGATAAGTAATTGCAAATGCGTGAATGTGATTAGCCAGCCATTGTTGACGAAGGGTTTTAATATCATGCGTGCAGGCTATGCAAATTTGCATTTACACATACAAATTAAGTGATGTAAGCATTAGCGCACACAAGGGGTGGGTTTTGGGGTTCAAACCCCCCCTAAAGCTAATAACCTCAAATACAAACTGTGTCTTAAAGCTAAGAACCCAGCTCTCAAGGAAATTATAAGAAATATTTATTATAATTTCTGTTGCTTGAAAAAGCGCTTTGCTTTTACTGTAAATTCTCATGAGGAAATAAATATACGAGCACTTTTTTCTTGAGAGCTGCAAACTGATTTATGAAAATTTGGTAGAAGAAAATTTCTTTTCCATTTCTCGTCCGTCGTTTTATATGAATTTTTCGTTTTTCTTGAGAGTTCAGTTAATTTTTTCGGAACTCGAAATATTAAAAAAATTTAGCAATCGTGAAAAATCACCATCTATCGAAAACCAGAAATCGAAAAAATGAACATAAAATTGCAAAAATTCATGGAATCAATATTATTTTTACTGACTCTTTTTTAACATTTTTTATTAGGTACTTTTGAAAGTTGAGCGCATCTTGAGATTATAGAACTTTTTATTAAACAAGTAGTTTTTAAGGAAAGAACACAACCGACTTCAATTCTCATATACAAATTTAGGGATACCGTTTATTTCTTCATGATCCAATCATCGGATCTCTAAACCAAATTACGGGACGACCCTTGAGGTACCATCTTTCCAATAAAAAANATAACCTCCCCTTTTTTGAAGTCGGTTAAAAGTGTTTGAGTTCTGTTAATCTTATGCAAATAAAGTGCAGTTTATGAATTTTAAAACGTTTATTTATTTATTACATACTGTACATAAAACTTGCAAGCAAATTTTCAGTATTTTCCGGTGATATATCTTCAGAAATATAAAACCCCCCCTAAAATATATCCATGGGTGCGCCCCTGGATGTAAGTGGTGGCAGTTGTTAAGCAGCGTTTGTTTATCGGGATAAAAAATTAAGCTTAGAAGACTACACGCATTTCCATGCACTAAATACATACATGGTTACATTCTCAATTATGAATAGGTATATGCTCCTAAAAGTGATGAGAACTGAGCAATGCACCTGGTTTTCGCGCAAAAGCCTCCAGGAAGCGCGATCTTTGTATTGTTATGTGCATTACTATTTATGCCGATGGCGTTATAAGGCTTGTAAAGTTTGTAATACCATCTTTTTCGACCGCCGTCTCTCACAACAATACGGCCATAGATCTTGCATATAATAGCTATCTCGAAAGCCTCCCCAGCAATTTCATGAGTGATCGATATCGTCCATGTTTTTGCCCCTTACAAATGCTCTGGAATGAAGAGAGTTTTGTATAGAATATTTTTTGTTTGTCGAGAAAGGGCTTTACCTGTCGGCAAGAGTTATACTTCCCTTAATCTCCAGGCAGACATTACTGGTGGTATTTATGCTGGATGCTATCTAGTCTAGGTTTCGCAATACTTCGAAATTTTAACTGTCAACAACGGGGTTTGTTCTCATTAGGCAAAGTTCTTTCTGTGTGTTTCCGAAGGTACTTTGTCTAGTTTTCGTTCTCCTCCAAATTAACATTAAATTAACATTACATTATTTGTTTAGCTACAAAACGCTGCGCTCACAGCTCTGTTTTTGAGCCAGACGACGTCAACGGTGCTTTTGATATTTGTGGTGCCGCTGCAATTCAGATCTGTACCCCGTGTTACGTATTATATCATCAGGCTGAAGAAGTCACACGAAAGTGAGGCGCCTGTTTAAACCTTCCCTTAGTCTCAAACTGATCGGAGAGATTGCACAATGAATGCGGTGCCGATTTACTTATCTGAAGCATTTCCAAGATTTCATGAAAATCAAAACCATACCGGTTAGGTATGAATAATTAGTTGCCATGCCATGGGATTCCAATCTTCCGTCTGCTTAACAGCTTAACAGCTGTTAAATGCACTCCATCAGTTCTTCGCTGCCGAGTTTGTAAATTGCATTTGGTACTGTGGTTTCTCACCTAATCTATACGTCTGTTGCCAGATTTCTATTTTTTGTTTTGCAAGAACTAGCTAGCTAGCATTTGATTACTGCCTCATTTTCTGATAGAATTTTTGCGCCGCTTTTCCGCCTGTCGGCATCTCAAGCTCTGCGCATATATACACACTTTTTCCGCCAGAGCCACTCAATTAGTGCGTACCATTGCGAATGGCTGAAAGGTGGCTTCGTATGGTGCATCATCAGCGTGACGTGATGAGCTAATAAAGCAGAATCGAAAGTTATTCTCTCTCTGCCGCGATGTCTGGTACAGGCTGCTCATTGGACGAACCCGAATGGGATTGCACGAATGCGGACCTTGGCTGCGATAACGAAGTAATCGGCACAGATGCTGCCTCCTGATGATTGAATAACCTTATGAATTCTTTGAGTGTAGCTTCCATCTGTTACTACGTGAACGATTCGGTTGTTCGTTCTTTGACCAGATTTTGACCTCAATTTTAACATCTCATTGAAATGCTCTTTGGTCCATAGCCTTTCTTCGCCGTACACACGTTTTACGCACATTTTAGCCCGATGTTTTTGCACTTAACCTTAATGCGGGTTTTGGCAGCCGTAATATTCATATGTATGTATGTCACATCATGTTGTATGGTTACAGCTTGTCTACGTACAAAAGAGGTTAGGCAATCATGCAAGCTTGAGATAATGCATCAAATGAAAGAACTGCCTCAGAGTCAAAATCAACAGCGTTAGCTTCATTTATGGGCACGTCCCCACCGAAGAGAAGGACGGTGAGACTAAAGAGAAATTCTTCGAATGTCTAGAGGAAGCTTATGAGCAGTTCCAATTATGGTTGTCAACCTTAACGCTGAGCTGGGAAGAAAATGCCTATTTGGTCCAACAGTTGGAAAATTCAGCATTTATGACAACACTTCTGACAACGGAGAGTGGCTGAATAGTACCAGATACTAGCATCGAAACATCCACAAAGCCTCTGGGGGTACCTTGATAAAATAACGAAGATGAGAGACGTCTTTACAAGACGAACAAGTACCTAATTAAAAATATATATATTTTTTTTAGGCCAGCTCCTATTAGTTATTACCTTCCTTTTATTAGCTCGGGATGTAACTATGTAATATTGATGCGCCTAAAAGATTCAGCGATTTCTATTCTCAAGTTACATTCCTGCTGACAGTACAGCAATTAAATAGGGAGGTTTTAGTTTTTTAAACTATAATTTTTTTATAGTTAAAAAAATCGGGTTTTCCAATATGTAATAATATAACATTATATAAGTACGTTCTAAATATGAAAAAATCTAACCATAAATATCGAATACAGCTCTTAAAAGCCATAAGAAAATAGCATAGCAATCAGGAAGAACACAGATAAATGTGCAAAGCCAATGCTCAAGCTCCTGTGCTCGATTAAGACGAGGTGAGAACAGCAATAAGGTGATTTAGAAACAATAAGACCCCCTGTGCCGACTTTACACCGACTGAGTTGTTCAAAGCCGGTACCGAAGGGTTGGTCGGACACATTTACCAGTTTACTTTGCCCAATCCGCAAGATTGGAGATCCCGCCATTTGCCAAGCCCTTCATGTAACCTTCAAGGCTTGATTTATGTATCTACGCCTGGTCCCAACTTGAGCTGCAACTAATTTATTGGCACTTATGTAAATACAATTACAAATTGAACACAAATTTATGTAGAGACACGCATACGTACGTTAATAACCCAAAAGGGGAAAATATTAATCAGTCAGTAATTACAAACTCAAGTGGATTACGTGTAATTTTAATTGAACGACTAGATTACTATGCTATGTTAATATTGATTTACAAGTATGCTGATTATGGCGGCAATGACAATGTAAGCTCATTAAGTGAACGCTATTAAACGGACTATGTCAGTTTCAGAGCCACAAGCTGGCATCAGTAGGCTAACTTTAATTGAGAGGAATATTAAAATATTAAAATATTAAAAAATTAACTACGAAGTATTAATGCTTATTTAACTGTCATTGAATGATTTTATTCTCATGACGATTTTTTAACAGAGTTTTTTATGTGATTGCAATATATGGCTATCCAATAGTTTCCCAAAATATTTCACACAAACTCGCACATAAATTAAGATGGCAAACTTTGCTGTAGATGCCATCAGTTTTCCACAAACAAGCAACTCAGGAACAGATAGGTGCAACAGACAGTCAAAAAGTTAGCCAACCAACCATTTAACCAGCAGCAAACCAAGCATATAACCACATCAGAGGTAAATTTGCAGCCTTTGCTGTCATCTGACCGTGTACAAAGAGTAGAACAACAAGTCTACGGCGCAGACCCACATGTCAAGGCAGGAATTAGAGTAAGGGTAATACCGTCAAACGCCGCTAGCAAAGCTATTTCTACGAGGATGGTGCACACAGGTGTATGTATGTATGTGCGAAGCAAAATACAACAACACTTATGACAGTTTCCATTCATTTTGCTCCCATTATGTGTCTACGCAAGGCTATTTGAACGATTTTTTTTGGAACGAACGAAAAAAAGAGGTTTTGAATGTTTATGGCGCAGTGTAACCCTCCTGATTACAGTTCATAAATATAACCTTTTCAAACCCATGTCAATTAATATCCATATTTTAATAATTCACCTGACTTATGAAATAATTTGAGTTACACAGCTGGCAACATTAACATTAATCTTAACATTAACATAAACATAAACATAAACATAAACATAAACATAAACATTAACATAAACATTAACATTAACATTAACATTAACATTAACATAAACATAAACATTAACATTAACATAAACATTAACATTAACATTAACATTAACATTA
>NW_016182154.1:5873-6012 GCF_001687245.7 Rhagoletis zephyria | reverse complement strand
CCGAAGGCGGCCGAGCTCAGGGGAACTTCCCTTCAATAACCTAAAATAATAGCGAGGCCCCCGAAGGCGGCCGAGCTCAGATAAACACCCCTACAATAACCTAAAATAATAGCGAGGCCGCCGAAAGCGGCCGAGCAAC
>NW_016182154.1:0-5752 GCF_001687245.7 Rhagoletis zephyria | reverse complement strand
AGGCGGCCGAGCAAACGGAAACACCCCAACAATAACTTAAAATAACAGCGAAGCTGTTTTTGGCGGCCGAACTTAGCTTTTATTAAAGATTTTAACATGACATAATAAAAGAAGATTAAACTTTGGTTTTTAGCTTTTTGAACAGTTTCAAAAATAATCAAATTAATTTTTTGTTAAAATTATTTCTATAAACTATAAAAGTACAAAGTATAAAAAATATTTAATAACAAGAATTTATGTTGTTTAAGCAATCAGTTTGTCTTCTTTTCTTTCTGTAGCTTGCTGAGCATTATTTCGCTCTTCCAGTTTCTTGAGCACTTTTTTTGAATTTGCGTTAATGCTATCAAGAATTTTTAATTCATTATTTTGGGAAAGTAAAGTTTTCTTTGCAGCTCGAGCCATAGCTGGCGATCCTGTGATGTTTGTAACCATGTTTGAAAATTTTGACTTAACACTGTTGATTAACTTTGACTCTTTAGCTTGTTGATTGCTGGACTTTTGTATTTGGGGCACCTGGTAATTTTAAAGCAAAGAGTTTTATTTTTGTTTTTAAGTTTGTTTATAAAGTTACTTACTTTGTGTGTTTCCTTAGTCAAAACTCTGCCAAGAGAAGAGTTATCGATTAAGTCACATCGTCGATTGATACGATCTTCTATTTCCATGTTTCTATGTTCAGCGGCTGCTTCGGCGTCGCTGGTCAAAGTGGTATAGTAACCATCTCTATCGTTTTTGAAGGTTTCAATGTCGTTTTTTGCCAACCCATAGGCCCGACCAAACAATTCAGCGTTATCCGCGTTGTTGAGTTTAGCTTGCTCCTTTTTTCGTTCTTCTAATTCTTTACGTCTCTTGTCTCGATCGTTCGATTCTTTAATATAATCCGGATCGTTGCCGAGGTTTTCTTGGTATTTCATAAACCTGATACTCCACTCTTTATGTTCGGTGAGTTTGTTGAGTTTCTTTTGTAGTCTGAGTCGCTTTTCCAATTCCCAATCCTCCATTTTTGAACCACTCGCCATTTGAATCTCTTTTAGTGTTTGTTTTCCGTCTAGTGCAAGATATCTCAATTCAATTTCGTTATCATCATCAGCAGAGTATCCTTCGCCGTCACTTTCGCTGTCATAGTCACTTTGGTTTTCATCTGCGTCGTCACCGTCAGTGTCCATTCGTTCATCTTCATTTTCCTCGTAGTCCATGTCAGCGTTGCCGTCACCGTCGTCGCCGTCATCGCCGTTGTCACCTTCGTCGCCGTCGTCGCCATCGTCTCCGTTTCCGCCGTCGCCCTCATCATCACTTGGAGAAAACTCACTTTCATCAATTTCTGACAAAACTTTTAAATAAAACAATTAATATTTTAACAGTTTAAACAAAAAATATTTGATACCTTTTGCGTTCCAAATTTCTTTCATGGTAGTTCCTAATTTTGAAACTTTCATATTTCGTCGCAAATGAGTGTACACTCGATTCATCACCGAAAAACTTCGTTCAACATCAGCAGTTACCATCGGCGCGTAATCGTAGTAAGGGAGATTGATTTTGACATTTTTCGGCAAGTCACTTTGGTTAGGTACAGGAATGTTATTTTGAAGTTTTTGAATCTTTTCCATTTGTTTTAGGCCAACATTCTTTTCAACCACTTCTTTCCATTTTTTGAAAATATTGGAAGCTCTTTCATTGCCTTTTTGATTGTTTACATGCTCTAGCAAAACATCGCTTATTTCACTTGCCAAATCGAACACTTTAGTTGTGGGCATGTCACGGGTTTGAAGTGCTTCAAAATGATCGACTAATGCTGAGTACCGGTTAGCAATCTCAAGTATTTCATTTTTTGATTCAGGATTGTTGAATAAATCAATGGCTTTTAAATAGACATTTGTAGTGCCGTTTAAATCTCGTACTTCATCTTCGACTACATCAAAATTAGAAGCATAATACTTGCATGCTTCTAAAAAAGTGCCCCATCTAGTTAGTACTGGTGCTGCCGGTAGCTTGATTTTTATTCCACGACGTTTGCAATTTTTCTTAAACAGCCTTCTACGCTTGTGGCTGCTTTTGTAAAGTGCTTTTACACTTAGGATTAGTTTTGTTGCCAAAGGATACTCTTCAGAAATTAACTCAGCAACACGATGCAGTGCGTGCGCAACGCAAGTTATGTGTATCATATCCTTGTACTTCTTGCAAAGCTTTTTCCCGGCTGCTTTCATCGGTGCTGCACCATCAGTTGCAAACAAAAGAATCTCTTTGGGATCGCCTATGAGTTATAAAATCAAGTTTTAATTATTATAAAATTAAAAAATAGTTTTTCATTAGTTTTACATTGGAGCTTGGCGATAGTGTTGTCAAAAAGTTCCACAATAGTGTCAGCTGTGCCATTCTTCATTTTAACAACGTCAAATAAAAATATTTTGCCAGGTTTCCCTTTAAGCTTTCCTGTTGCGTCCGCTTCAGCTTCCAGTGTTCCCACCATTACAGATGCAATTGAACGGCAGGACTTGTCAGTTGATTCATCTATTGAGATGAATTTCTTTTTGCCTTTGAGGTATTTTTTAACCTTTTTAAAAGTGTTTTGTTCAACTTTATTAAGTACATTGCCCCTCAAAGTTTTAGAAGATTTGACTTGATTACAGGTCCACTTTTCCAAAAACGTTTTAAAAGCAGGATTATCGAGTATGTGGAGTGGCGCGTTCGTAGCAGTCATTGCTCTCACTAAATCACAATTAAACTCTGCATTGGTGGTAGTTTTAGTAGATTCGTTGGCTTTGGTAATTTCAACACCTTTCAAGTGAGTTTTAGATTTTAAATGAGTTGTAACAACAGAGCGTTTAGTTGAAATTGATGAATGGCACTGCAAACAAAAAAACCGATCTTTTATAACTTTGAAAGTGTTTGGATAGTCTTTTAAAATTAAAGTAATAGCTGTGTTGTGTTCAGCAGTAGATGCAGCAGTAGGTGCAGTAGTAGATGTAGAAGCAGACGTAGAAGCAGATGTAGATTTATTAACATGTGGTTGAGAATTTAAGTGACGATTCAATTTCTGCACTGAACTTCCATCAAAATCAATTTTACAGACAGAGCAATTAACAAATCCTGTTGGCAAAGATTCAAGTACAGGAAGTCGCTTAAAACAAGGGTTTTGATTCAAAAAAGCATTTCTCTCTTCAGATCGAGATAATAAAGAGGGTTTTTGAGACATTTTTAAACATTAGCAAAATTGCAGAATAAAGAATTGAAAATCAAAGTTTAAAAATTGCTACGCAATAAAGTTAGAGTTGATTTAGCTTAACATTTGCAAAAACTAGATTTGTTTTTGCAGCAATCAGGAAAAAGTATACAATATCTGTGTTAACAATTGTTAGATGTGTTTAGTAACAAGTGTGTAAACTAAAATGCAAAACATCCTGCTGAGTAAACGAGTTTGTGATTGACTATGAAATAATTGTATCCATCAATTTTTATTTGGATGCCAATTTTTTGCCATAATTATAAATGAAAAAGTAAAATAAAATAGTTTAAAACTGTATTTGTAAATAAACTTAAAAACTTATAAATTTTTACTTAACTACTGTAAATTATAATTTTAAACAATAAAGTGATAGAAAATTGATTTTGCAGCTGAACTTCACGACAACTGTTTTTAATTTTTGGCGCCAATCAAAAGGCAAACACTAATTTGCTCTCTAGAGAGCTAACACACAAAGAAAAAAGTCTCAAATCTGTTTGAATTTTTGAGGTCCCAGTAGACTTATGAAACTAGTCACACAAGTTGAGCGCATTTTTGTAAACAAACACAGCCCACACACACACACAATTTAGAAACAAAATATTTAAGTTTCTTTTACAAATCACCACCAACAACAACTCCCACAACAACATCATCATCATGAACTCCGCCAAGGAGACTGAGGAAATCATTAATGTTGCACGGGCTTGCTCAGTGGAGGGCAACCTCGAACTAGCCCTCATCGTCTACGAGAGTGCACTGGCGAGAATCGCTCTTCGCCTCCAGACGCCTTCTCCCCAGGCAATAAGCAGAAGATTGGAGGAGGTATGTGTTTTTATGCAATTAAAATCAAACTGTAATTTTTAAAAAAATTTGTTATTTTTTGTAGGTGCGCTCCAACATTATCAGCGAATTTGAAGCTGTAAAAGAGGCGCTGGGAAAAGGCGGCTCCCTGGTGATCGCCTCCAGCTCAAAAGAGCAAAGGCAGGCGTCCATGCGGACCGCCAGCCCGGACCGCCGCTTTGAGATGCACGGCCCGGACGGCGACCTGGTGGAGCTGATTGAGCGGGACATCCTCCAGCGAAACCCGGACACTCGCTGGGAGGACATTGCCGACCTGACGGAGGCGAAAAAGCTTCTAAAGGAGGCGGTGGTGCTGCCGATGTGGATGCCCAACTACTTCCGCGGCATTCGCCGCCCGTGGAAGGGCGTGCTGATGGTCGGGCCGCCCGGTACGGGGAAGACTATGCTGGCGAAGGCGGTGGCCTCCGAGTGCAAGACCACCTTCTTCAATGTGAGCAGCTCGACGCTGACGAGCAAGTACCACGGCGAGTCGGAGAAGCTGGTGCGCCTGCTCTTTGAGATGGCGCGCCACTACGCGCCCAGCACCAGTAAGTGCATGTTTTGATGTGATGAAAACAAAGTGCCCTGCTAACCTTTTCCTTTCCTCTCCTCCTTCTCCTCCTTAGTCTTCATCGACGAGATTGACTCGCTGTGCTCGCGGCGCGGCTCTGACAATGAGCACGAGGCGAGCCGGCGCGTCAAATCGGAGCTGCTCATTCAAATGGACGGCATCACCGAGGCCAGTGGAAGAGGCCAAGACGGGAAAACACCGGCCATGGTGATGGTCCTCGCCGCCACAAACTTCCCCTGGGACATTGACGAGGCGCTGCGCCGCCGCCTCGAGAAGCGCATCTACATCTCCTTGCCCTCGAGGGAAGGCCGCGAGGCGCTGCTGAACATTAACCTGCGCGAGGTGAAGAAGGCCGACGACCTCAATGTAGGAAAGATTGCCGCCCGCCTGGAGGGCTACTCGGGCGCGGACATTACCAATGTCTGCCGGGACGCCTGCATGATGGAGATGCGAAGGCGGATTGTAGGGCTGACGCCGGAGCAGATTCGCTCGCTGTCGAGCGAGGAGCTCGATATGCCCGTCACCGGGGAGGACTTTGAGGAGGCGATGCGGAAGATCAACAAGTCGGTCAGCGCCGATGATCTGGCGAAGTACAAGAAGTGGATGACTGACTTTGGGTCCGCCTGATCGGCGCTTCAGCCTTGCTCACCCACTCACACGCACACTTAGCACTTCTGTTTTTATTTATTTATTGTGTTGGAAGGCAGGGAGAGCGTGAGCTGATAGAAAAGGTTTATTCAATGCAATGCTTGCTAATTCAAAAATCATAGAGGTTCTAAAACAAAAAGTTTATTGTTGAAGTGTTCTTCTGAAAAGTGTTATTTTGAGCTCGGCTGCCTTGCTGTTATTTTAGTTTAAGTTATTGTTGGGGTGTTTCCGTTTGCTCGGCCGCCTTCGGCGGCCTCGCTGTTATATCAGGTTAGGGTATTGTTGGGGTGTTTCCGTTTGCTCGGCCGCCTTCGGCGGCCTCGCTGTTATATCAGGTTAGGGTATTGTTGGGGTGTTTCCGTTTGCTCTGCCGCCTTCGGCGGCCTCGCTATTATTTTAGGGTATTGTTGGGGTGTTCATCTGAGCTCGGCCGCCTTCGGCGGCCTCGCTATTATTTTAGGTTATTGTTAGGG
>NW_016182153.1:0-6012 GCF_001687245.7 Rhagoletis zephyria | reverse complement strand
TATACCCTTGTGCACAAGTGCGCTCGGGTATAAAAATATTTACCGTCAGCTTCCCAGGCACTTATAAAAATGCGTATAATTTTCGTCACGAAATTGATGTCATAAATTTTGTGTTTCTAGTTGAGCTTTCGTCGCTCGAAAATTTCACGCCGTTTCCCTACCCATAGGGCAAGAATCTCTTGCTTATGATAAAATAATCGATTGACTTGTTCGGTTTTGTTATTCCATAAATAATATAACAATAATATTGATAAATTTTATTGAGCTTGATGCCGTTTTTAATGAAAAAATTGTGTTTTCTGTTTCAAAACGGCCTCAAGCTCGATAAAATTGTTGAATATAATCGATTGACTTGAATTCAATATCAAAAACCCCTTTGTTTGTATAGTTTGTATAGTTAATTTCTTGGTTGGGAAGTTATTGTCTAAGTTATTCATATGGTAACACTACTGTAGGGTGGCCAGATATTATAGGGACATAATCAGTACAGTAGGGATCAAAAATCAGTACAGAGCCATAAAAATCAGCTCATTATTAAGCGTATTTTTATTATTAACAACATAACAACCAAATAACAGCGCATTCATTNTAAGCGTATTTTTTATTATTAACAATATAACAACCAAATAACAGCGCATTCATTAAAAAAATAACTAATAGACTTTTAAATACGTATAGTATTATCAATACAAAAATTCAGTACTTTAAAACAAATCAATGGTATTACGTATGTACATATGTACAGCTGTGCTCTGGAAAATAGTACTAAAATGTATTGACAGGTTTTGAAAATTTTTTCTTTCTTTACTTAATTTAATTTTTTATAAAAATATATGTAGTTAATTCCATGATAAAAATATAGTAAGGTAGAACCGCTGAGAGTCACTTTTAAAATTCTTGACGTTTCCAAACAATTTAATTTTTATATTTACTCACACATACAATTTCATTTTCAATCTCAAGCAACAATTTCGAACAATTTCAATTTTTTATTTTCACTTTTATATGATTTTAAAATGTTGGCAAACTTCAAAAAAAAAATCATGGCCGACAAATTGAGAGAACGGTTCTACCTTGCTATGTTTTTATCATGGTTAATTCCAAGGCATATTTAACAAGGTAGAAGTGACAACTGGCTCGAACTCTCTTGTAGTTAGTTATAATGTCAAAAAATTGTAAACAAACAAATTAACCCTATGAGATGCGCGTGCTATGTTTGCTACAATTAGTATCAATTGAACATCATCATGGAGAAATTATACCAGGTGTAGTAAAAAGAGCGAGATGAAAGATTTGACCCTATCATATTTGAAAAGTTGCCTTTAAAAATTTGTATAAGATAGCCGCATGTCAGGAAAATAAAGCGAGAAAGCTTTTTTTTACTTCACCTGTTTATAATTTCACCATGGAAATGTATCAGCATAAATACATACATATGTATGTACGTATACTAATTTTAAGGATTACTTCAATATTACCTTCAAAGAATTTTAGCTGCATTCGCATCTTATATGCAGTTTATGCACATAGATATATGGACAGGAAAGAATACCCCATAAAGGAAACCACGTCATTAAATGAAATATATGTTTTATGAAACTGTTTTAAACATTTTTTTGCTTCTATTCGCCCAATGTTTTTTCGCGTTTAGTTAAATATTTACTTCTAAAAAACATCCGCACTTATAAAAAACGATTTAATGTTTTCTTCTACATACGTATGTATATCAGTGTAAATCTAGGTCATGACGCGGTTATGTGTGCATAATATTAGCTTTGTTTCTCAACTGATAATTATCACAAATGATCACTAATTTCTGCTGGAAAGCGTTTCTTAACCCAAAAAACTAGCAGAAATTAGCAGCTCTCTCTCGATCTTACGCTCTTCTTTTTTTGGCTCTCCTGCTAATTTCTGCTCTCTGTGAGCGGAATTCTTTCAATTTCCTCATTCTTCTTCTTCCTTATAATTATCTGCTAGAAAAGAAAAGAAACAAAGCCATTGTAAGAAAATTCTCTTACTCATTTCTGAAATTCCGTGGCTTCGCAACTAGGCGCCTTAAAGTATCGCATCACTTCCCACACAATGCAACGCTCGTAGTTCCTGCTCCTTTTCATTTTTGTATATATGTATGTATATGGTTTAACACTTTTTGTTTCAGCCACCGCTATATTTCCAAGTTCTAACGACTTTCATCCTTTTGTTGAATATTCTTCTTGGTACATCCCTACTCCTTCTCTCATAATGATTTGAAGTCAATACAACAACAATAAAAAAACCAGCAGACAAAAATGTAAATTAAGGCAGATGTTACAGTTTTGCACTCTCTCTCAGTTTTGCATTTGACAGTTATCTTTTACTTAGTTGGAAGTCAGATGACTTTTTTCTATATTGTAATTTATTGAAGAAGTGATCACCAGTAAATAACATAGTTACTCAGGAACAATAAATGTAAATAATAGATTTACTGCGGAAAGGCGGAACCGCATGAAAAGTGGCAAAAATGTTGGAATTTGCTACTTAAAAATGTTAAGACTTAGAAAAAATATAGCCTAAAGTGTTCCCAAGGACAGAGGAAGTCTGTTAAAAAATATTACGGTACGATATCTTGTGAACTAAGAAGCAAGTAGCGATGCAGCCACTATTACAGAAGGTATTAAACTTTAATGCAAATCAATAGATAGCGAGGAGAAGAATTGCCAAATTGAGCGCATAGGCATCATAAAGAAGAAAAAAGCAAATTTGATCATACTACATGTGCGAGTGTGGCAGCATTTCGCTGCATCGCACGAAAACCGAACCGTTGCCTATTGGGATATGTTAAGCCGTTCAGAATGCAATAAAAAACATATTTTTAAGTTTCAATTGAAGGTTATTTGGTCTGACAAGACTAAATTAATCGCTTCCAATCAGCTGGCCGGGCATGGTGTTGGATCAAAGACCCAAATTAAACCTAAGCGCATCATATAAGGCAAACTGTGAATCACAGTGGTCGGTCAATAATAGTTTGGGGTTGTATTTCAAAAATTTTGTTGGTCCGTTAGTACGCATTATGCGTAAGGAACAGTATCTGTTCATATTTCAACAAAATTTGCAAGATGTAGTCGAAAAATGAGAATTTCTGCTGAAAAATCACCCAAAACATACTGCATATATTCGCAAAGACTGGATACAAAAGCAAAAATTTACTAATTTGACCTCCATNGTTAGTACGCATTATGCGTAAGGAACAGTATCTGTTCATATTTCAACAAAATTTGCAAGATGTAGTCGAAAAATGAGAATTTCTGCTGAAAAATCACCCAAAACATACTGCATATATTCGCAAAGACTGGATACAAAAGCAAAAATTTGCTAATTTGAAATGACCTCCACAAACTGCGGACATGAATCTCATCGAGAATTTGTGAAATCGACTAAAAGCACAGCTTAATAAGTATCAAAGTCCGTAAAATCGAGTACATGGACTGTGAAAGCAAACTATGGATATACCTCCAGAATTTTTACAAAGATACAAATAAGGTATGCCAAATCACATCCAGGAACTGAAACAGGCAAAAGAGAGAAAATTGTTAAAAAGCTCTTAAAAATATATGAGTGCAAAACTGTAACATCTGCCTTAATTTACATTTTTGTCTGCTGGTTTTTTTATTGTTGTTGTATTGACTTCAAATCGTTATGAGAGAGGGAGTACGGATGTACCAACAAGAATATACAACAAAAGTATGAAAGTCGTTAGAACTTGGAAAGATAGCGATGGCTGAAGTAAAAAGTGTTACACCATGTTACAGTTTTGCTCGTCACTCTGTGTATCTATAAATGCATGTCNTTATTGTTGTTGTATTGACTTCAAATCGTTATGAGAGAGGGAGTACGGATGTACCAACAAGAATATACAACAAGTCGTTAGAACTTGGAAAGATAGCGATGACTGAAGTAAAAAGTGTTACACCATGTTACAGTTTTGCTCGTCACTCTATGTATCTATAAATGCATTTCGTGGGTAAAACAAAAAAAAAATTCACACAATTCAAAACTATCTCAAAGCACAATTGAGTTTTTAATGAAAATTAGAAAATGCTAACATGAAAAGGGTTAAAAGTTATTCGTCATTTGACGTTATAGTCGGTGTTCAAAAGAGAGAAATGTCAAAATCACTTCTACCTTGTTTAATATGCCTTGGTTAATTCCATGACACATAAAAGAAGATAGTTTCATTTATTGACATTCGTTGTTGTTGTTAACCATTTGACTTTTAATAAAATTATGACATTTCATTAAATTCATGCTACCTGATCACGAGCAGTAATATTTTTTTTTTAGGCAGAAGATTTCATCAGTCCACTCAAAGATGTCGAATATGATGAACCTGAAAATGAATGCATAATCTCCAAAAGGGGG
Source organism: Rhagoletis zephyria (assembly GCF_001687245.7). Lineage (NCBI taxonomy): Eukaryota > Metazoa > Arthropoda > Insecta > Diptera > Tephritidae > Rhagoletis > Rhagoletis zephyria. The sequence goes on along the minus strand of NW_016182153.1, from coordinate 1,614 downwards.
TTGACNGATAGTTTCATTTATTGACATTCGTTGTTGTTGTTAACCATTTCACTTTTAATAAAATTATGACATTTCATTAAATTCATGCTACCTGATCACGAGCAGTAATATTTTTTTTTTTTAGGAAGAAGATTTCATCAGTCCACTCAAAGATGCCGAATATGATGAACCTGAAAATGAATGCATAATCTCCAAAAGGGGGTTGATGAAACTAGGTTTCAGAACAGATGAAGAAAGTGATCAAAATTATACTTATGCTAATAGCTTATCGGAGGGCGGTCTGCGCAAGACGAATTCAAGTTTTTTGCGTACATTGGAAATTTTAAATTCGAAATTTGTTGAAGTTAATAGTGATACGCCAACCACAAAGCCTAATTCCTTGCAAAATCTGATGAGAATTTTAAAAGTAAATTTTCACGAATTTCATCAAGAATCACGAGTTTCATGTGAACGAATATTCCCAAAATTATAAAGTAAACCAAAATTATTTTTCCCAATTTGTTTTTGTTTTGCATGTTAAATTATGAGAACAATTTATTCACGTGGAATTGGCGATTATAAAAGAATTTATTTGGAAAGAGAATTCTTTAGAACTAGATATTTAAATTGCAAGATTGCATACAAAATAAGAAAATGAAAAAATAACAACATAATGCTCTCATGATTTTTATTATAAAGTAAAAAGAAAAATTTCAATAAAGTCTCCTTTAACATTACATATTTTTAATAAAAAAGGTGCCAACCCCGTAAGTAAAAAATTACCAAGCACTGATAATGATTTTCCATTTGAAATATTATTAAATATGGGAAAGAAAATACTCTGAATTATGGTTTTAATATTATCAAAGTGGCAAGGCCGTTGAGAATGCTCACAATTTATGAAACTTCAAAAAATTTTATTATCCGTCAAAAGTTGTTTATTGAAACTAACTTCTTTTTTGTATCATGGTTAATTCCATGATAAAAACATAGCAAGGTAGAACCGTTCTCTCAATTTGTCGGCCATGATTTTTTTTTGAAGTTTGCCAACATTTTAAAATCATATAAAAGTGAAAATAAAAAATTGAAATTGTTCGAAATTGTTGTTGCNATATATCATATCCAAGAGTCGGTAGTTCGCACCTTTTCCAAATTTTTAGAACTTACATTGCACCGTAGCAGTAGTCGTCTTAAGTTTGAAATTGACAGCCGATTTCTCAGTGGATGTTTAATTATAATCGAAAGATTATCTCTTATTGTCATCTTCTCAGTGTATTTAATATATGATGAGCTCACCACCACCTTTCATAAGATTTGTTAATGGCGAAACCAGCTTTTCCTGTAAATCCTGTAAAACCTGCAAATCGTGAAATTGGGTTGGGTTGAATCCAAACAGTTTGTTATTTTGCGAAATCCTAGGAAACGATACAATTGCAAGCTGACACCTTTTTAATAATGGTTTAAATTCATTTAATGCTTTCAATCTGCTCACACGTATGAGTTGTCAAAAATCATTGTTTTGAACATGTACACGAATTTACAAAAGTATTAAATGTAATAATCAGTACAAAATCGGTACAAACTCAAAAAACTCAGTAGATTTTGCGTACTGATTTCGGGCTCTTAAAGGGCCAT
>NW_016182150.1:0-6013 GCF_001687245.7 Rhagoletis zephyria | reverse complement strand
AACTAAATATTCTTTTGTCTTTGTGGTATTTGGCCTGCGGGCTGTGTGGTGCGCTCTAAATGTAAAAGCACTCCTAGTTAACTGTAGTATAATATGGCATTACAAATCGCAGAGCTAGTGACACACTTGGCGTTGACACACATAACTATGTAGGTATGTATGTATGTATATAAATACATACATATGTATGTACGAGCCCACTGACCACAATTGGTATTTCAAAGTAACCATTTATAAGTAAGTCTAGCGCAATGTGGTTTTGTGTCTGCCGCAATCTACTACTATAAACTCATAGCTGACACTCTTTCAGATTATTATCTTAGTTGCCGATTAGTACCGCTTTCCATTAGATTTTACATTGTGATGATGATTTTTGTTATAGGCAAACAAAAGATAAAAAAAAAACAATGTTAAACGCAAATTAGTCAATTAAGAAGAATATACAAGTAGCAGGGTAATTTAAACTAAGCTTTGTGAGCGCATATCAACAAACTTATAAATTAGTTGTAGCTTGTAATACAATCGAAGCGTAAGCAACAAATTCGAAATATTTTCGAATTTACATATTTGATGGCCGAAGGCGGAGGTGCCATAGCTGGTTGCAGATCAATGAAAACCTGATCTGGACCAGCTCTATTCGTATAAGAGCATGCTAAAAATTTTAAATATGCGCGCAAAACTAGAGCTCAAATACATATATTAAATTTGGGAGTTTAGTTTTTTCACAGAACGTCTGATTTTTTAAGGACCTTAATTAAACCTTCAATAAGAATAGTGGTTCAAAAGATAATCGTATAAATCTAAAATTATACAAGAATGAAAATTTCGGTATTACCGAAAAACGGGTCCAACGGAGCCGAAACTCGATTCCAAAAGAACCGAAAAGCGGTTCCGGAAGAACCGAAACTTGATTCCAAATGAATCGAAAAGCGGTTCCGGAAGAACCAAAATTCGTTCGGAAAGAACCGAATTCGATTTCTCGTTGTTATTAATGGTATCGACTTGATTCCGGTTCAAGGCACTATCTCATACAGCCGCCGTATACTCGATCTGGCCGACTTACTTCAACTTCGTTGTTTTGAATGTTATCGACTTGAAATTCGGTTTGTTTACATAACATGGTGTTCTCAGTTGGCCTACAAACTTTTTGACGTAGAATACGTCTTACCTTACGATATGGAGGCTATGCTGAAATGTTGTAGTTGTAATTTTTAGAGCTTCACGAAAACGCTTATTGCACGAGAACTAATGAAGCGAGTTCAAAGAGAAGTATGGCATTTCAAAGATAAGATTCCAGACCTATCGAGAGATTCATTTTTGTAAGNGCACGAGAACTAATGAAGCGAGTTCAAAGAGAAGTATGGCATTTCAAAGATAAGATTCCAGACCTATCGAGAGATTCATTTTTGTAAGTAACCAATTCGGTTTCTGTCATAAAAACAACGGTAAACATTGCCTTATTTTGGGGTAAATTTTGAGCCTTTAAAGTGCTCTAGCAACTTATGATTTGTAGATATAACTTTCGTTTTCGGGACACAGGTTCTTTGAAGCAGTAGAAATATTATCGTGTACAAATTTTATATAAATTCAACAAATATTGAGCATTTTAAGGCAAAAAATTGTTGAAAAAATTTGCATTTTTTTTTTTATTCCCAAAATGCTCGAAACCCGCTCGAATGATTTGATTTTTGTTTTCTTTAGTCAAAAATTCAAGAGTTTTCCTTTCGTTTGGTATATGGGAAGTATTGGTTTATATCTTCTATATATGTTTATTTTATTCAAATATATGGGCATAAATGATTTTCCATACAAAATCACTTCGTCATCATTTTGCAAACACATGCATGCATTGGAAGTGAGAGGAGACAAAAAGTATGTATGCGTATTTAATGCGGCTTTTGATGGCGCGCTATTTATAACTTAATCGCAGCGTAGGTACATATGTAAATACATATATACGTACATATGTTGATTGCAGTTAACGTGGATCTGTTTGGTTTTGTTATCTATATTTTTATCGATTTTGTTATCGATATTTTTTTCGATTTTGTTATCGATTTTGCTATCGATATTTTTATAGATTTTGTTGTCGAAATTTTAATCGATTTTGTCATCGATATATTTATCGGTTTTGTTGTCGATATTTTTATCGATTTTGTTATCGATTTTGTTATCGAAATTTGTATCGATATTGTTATTGATTTTGCTATCGATATTTTCGGAACTTATAGATATAATGACCGATGTTTTTATTTTTTTGTTATCGATATTTTTGATCGATTTTTGATCGGTTGTTGTATTGATCTTGTTAACGATTTTGCTATCGATTTCGCTATCGATATTATTATCGTTTTTGCTATCGATTTTGTTATTGGTGTTTTTATCGATTTATTGTCGATATTTTTATCTCTTTTGTCATCAATATTTTTATCGGTTTTGTTACCGATATTTTTATCGATTTTGCTATCGATATTATTATCGCTTTTGTTATCGATATTTTTTCTTAGTTTGTGCTTTCATGCTCTTAACCATACCACGTATTCTACGTTTAAATTCAGCGGATGTATCTTCGATACAGCCTGCAGACCAAGACGAAGGCGCTGGACTGTTCCTTTTTTCTCAAGTTTAATGTTATGCAATTTTCTTCCTCATGTTCGAGGCTTTCAAATTGCAGAGCAGCGAGCACATTGAAAAAATCATATTAAAAAAAATATATATATATTTTTAAATTTTCATAAAATTTTGTTTACTACTACTATATATCGAATAAGAAATAAATGTTATATATTTATTTATTTTATTTTTTTCACTTTATAACAAAAATCCAAAAAGGAATTGAGTTTTACTAAAACTTTTTAAAATCTTGTTTAAGCTTTTTGGATAGTGCTATTTCCGTTACAACTTTTTTTTCGAACCGGAGTCTGTCCAAATTGCCGATTCTCCTTGGAACCGGTCTCGAAAAAACCGGTTCTTTAAATACTCGGAGCCGCACATCACTAATGGGTATCAAATGAAAGAGAACAGTGCATGTAGTCCTAAGAATTTTTTTAGTTATCCTGTCGCAAAACACTTAAAAAATGTCCTTTAAAGTGATCCTCCAATATACTTGATGGTTTTTAGGATAAATGTATAGGGGTTAAGGATATTCGCTACAAGTACAGCATGATTTATATTTAGTTTTTTTGGTTTAGAGCAAATCTGCGTTTTTATTTTTTTCACAGAACATCACAATTTTTTCATTCATTCTCTAACTAAAGGGCACATTTTTGTATGCAAAATAATCTGAGTTCTCCACTAAAAAAAGCTTGGATATAAATTTGTATTCAAACCTTATTCAACTTTTAATCAAACTTTGGGAAAAATGTTGGAGAAAAATGTTGTATCAAGAATTTCACAAAGATTGAAAAAATAGGGAAAAATGTTTGCTTTGTGCATATTGGGGTCGTTCGAATGGACACCGAAAGGCTCCAGCGCTGAAAGCATTCAACTCGGAACCCGCTGGGGGTAGCTGAGGCAGAGGAAAGAAAGTTTAAAATTTTTGAGTGTAATTTTTAAAGTTTGTTGAACTTTTATAATTTTTGTACGAAGTTTGAAATGTCGATTTATCTGCGGTTATATAATGTGCCAGACTTTTACAAAAAAAAAAAACAAAAAATTATAAACATTAATTAAACAAAAAAAAAAATAACCAAAACTGGTCAAAATGTCACTCAACTTAATCAGCTGACCACAAGTGTATGTAAGGATGCATAAATACAGGAAAATTTGCGGAAACAAACAAGAATTATTAAATACTGTTGAAACACGTTCTACAAAACGAAAAGCGCAATAAATATTGTAAGTTGTATCGTTTATTTTAAGTATGCTTGCTACACATATCCATATGTGCTTGTGCACATACAACCCTTTATTCGGAATTCTTATTTAATGTAATTTGTATCTCATCCATTTAGAACATATCAACAATTGTAAAGGAGAAGGTGGCAACGAACTAGATGCCCTGAATTTAAAACAGAATTAAAAAAGCTCACAAGAGAGGTAACAAAGACGCTCAATAACGAACGGAATTCCAAAACTCAACGACGCCTCAGGAAAATTTATACATCTGTAACTAGCGAATATTCTCTCAGGAAAGCAGCTAGCAAATTGAAGAGACCCACCCTAATAGTATCTGCTGCACTAAGACAGGAAACTAACGAATGTGCAAAAGGTGATTTAGTAAAAGCTAATACATTTTCGAGCTATCTACTCCGCATTACTTTCAACCCCCACCCGAGACAATGAAGCGAATGAAGCGAACGTTACTCTCGGTTGTACTCATCAAATGGACCCACCCATATAGAAATTTGGGATGAGTAGCTGATTTATTTTTTTCAAATTATTTTTTCTCTAAAATGTTAAATAAAACAATAAAACAAAAATTATACATAAATTGTCAAAATTTATTTCTATGCGATAGAAACCAGCTTTTGGAGCATTCGCTTAACGTTCTTATTTGGGCTTTGCAAATAATGGATTAATGCTTCGGAAGCAATTTTTTTTTAATATTTTCAATCTCATTTGTTTATATTCTTATATATTTCATATGGCATACTACGATATTAAAAAAAAACAGAATATTTCTTGACACTTTACAGACCAGAAGCAATAAATAAAAGCCTTTCCGCTAATGCTACTACATACCTATTTCTTAAGCCTTGGTTCATCTTATAAACATGAATGCTCCAAACTTTGTGGAAAATTTAAGACAATTTGGCGAATTTTCAGAAAATTTTGACGATTTACATATTTTAGAAAAAATTTTGATATGCGGTTCTGTAGTTTAATAAATTTTAGTATAATAAAGTGCAAGTGTGAAGTAGCATAGACTTAGATTTTTGAAAATGTTCCCTCTTCAACGAAAAATATTGTCAAAAATCAACGGCAAGCTACAGTGCCACACAAAAGTATTGGCAAAGTGAATTTTTCGCAATAACAACAAAGTTTTTTAATCTAATTTATTTTCGATAAGTTTTTATAAAAATATAGTTAATTCTACACCAAAAATATAAAAGTAAAAACTATAAACTTTGTGCAAAACTCAGGAAAATTCAATGAATTTACATACAAATTTGTAACTTTCTATTAAAAATTTTTAGAAAATTTTTTAGTATACATAGCCCATTCAATTTTAGTTTAACAAAGTGTTGATTTTTGGCAATTGTTTTCACGCAGGTCCTTCCATACAAAGTATGTTCGATAATTAATTTAAAAAAAAATTGCCAAAAATCAAAAATTTTTCTAAAAAATCTCAATAAATAGAAAGTTGCAAATTACTATGCAAATCTATTGAATTTTCCTGAATTTTGCGCAAAGTTCCGAGATTTTATTTTTATTTTTATTTTTATTTTTATTTTTATTGAATTTTCCTGAATTTTCCACAAAGTTCCGAGATTTTATTTTTAATTATTTTTTTTTGGGTGTAGAATGACTTATATTTTTATAAAAAATCATCGAAAATAAATTAGAATAAAAAACTTTGCGAAAAATTCACTGTGCAAATACTTTTGTCCGGCACTGTATTTCCAAACTTGCACTTTATTTTACTGAAATTCAGTAAACTGCACAAAAATATGTATTAGATATGTAATAAAAATTTTAATGAAAGTTTGTAGAATTTCCTTAAATTTTCAAAAAAGTTTGCAACGCTGCCTTTTGTGGAGTTTATTATAGAATTTGTGGGGTCTTTATAAAAAATGTGCGATAATGTATTTACTTTATTGCAGCGGAATTTTAAAGCAATTAAACAGCGTTTTTTTTGTGGCCGCTATTGCATGTAGAGATAATCAGCCCTATCATGAGTTCGATTTTCCCCGAACCGGTTCACTTTTCACTTTTGGTTTGCATGGTTTTACTATGGGCGGATGACAAATTTCGGGTGAATTTTTTTTTTCGGGCGAAACTAAGTATAAGCCAGAATATGTATATTCAAGGTAATACCTGCCAATATGGCATTTCTTGTTGGTTCTGAGAT
>NW_016182149.1:5556-6013 GCF_001687245.7 Rhagoletis zephyria | reverse complement strand
TGTTTAAAAAATCCTTAATGAAAACTTAAAATTGTTGTGACCATTCCCTTACATTATAAAGTAGTTAATTTTTAATCATAAACAATTTCACTTGGGGTCACCATAGCCTACTACGTACCATATTGCGAGTAAAGAGAATGTGACTGCTTCAGCGTTGAGTTTTTCCGACTTTCATATATCTAAAAATCTACCTTAGTAAAACACACATCTACCTAACAATACCTACATTCTCCAGAAACTGCTTTGCTAAATTAGATGGGCTGCTTCGGGTTTTAAGCAAAATTTTTCCAAAAATCAGCGAGAGCAATTTGAATAACGTTGGATAGTGAATGGAGATTATGATTAATATTATTATTCTGATCTCGTATTATATGCCCAATCAAACATTCACAAATTAAATCGTGAGCAGAAGGGCATTTATGATCGCATATTGCAAATGTTATATTATGTTCTCATT
>NW_016182149.1:0-2557 GCF_001687245.7 Rhagoletis zephyria | reverse complement strand
ATCCTTTATAATCCATGTAACAGGAATATGCCACAGCAAAGCGTGGCAAGGTACAGCTAGTAACAGATAATTTGCAGTATGAGTTGGATTGAGAGTTTACGTCTGACCTCTATCGGTGTGAATAGAGCAGACATTCGCAAATTCCTTAAAGTATTATAGAGTTTGCTTACTGTTGAATTCAGATGATCAATTCAGGTAAGGCCGGTGTTGATAGTAAACCCAAGGTTAGTTACTTCTGGTATGAATTTAGTAGGTTATCCATCAATGTGTAGTGATGGAATAGCGGCTAGGTTAAGACGTTTCTTACAAATAGGTAAAACAAAACACTTGTCACAATTAAGACGAAGACCATTTAGCAGTGCCCAGCACCTAAAAGACATCAGTTGTCTGTTGAAGCTTGCACACAAATTAGCTGAGTCCTGAACAGGGCCTGATATATAGAGCTGGACATTGTCCGCATATGTCATTAACAAACAAACTGAATAAAAGTGGTCCTAAGATTGACCCTTTTGGGACATCGGTAAACAATGGCCGTAGTTCAGATATTTGAGGTCCAACCTTGAGACGCTGAGAGCTTTCTTTCACTGCTGACTCTCCAAACCCAAAGTAGTTAGACAAATCCAGCAAGCAATGTAGTAGAGCAGCTGTGGTGGGGTCTGAATACGGATTGAAATGGGGATATAAGGTTGAATTTACTGATGTGTGAAGAGATTTCTTAAGAGGCAGGTAGTATACTGATAGGTCGGAAATCTTATCACATCTTATTCAAAATATTCTACCAGACCATAACAGGGGGTCCGTTATATAAATATGTCTAAAAAAAGCCAAAAACTAGAGCTAGTCTAATATTTATAATTTCAGATTCTGATTTTATAGAAAAATCCTATAAGAATCAGGGTTCACTTTCCGTGCCGCCTATCGAAGGAGAAATTCGGAGATTAACCGACACCTTTTTAAAAATGTTTTATTGGTTGTCCGATATCCGGGTACCCGGATAAAGATAACTGTGTATCCAGGTACTCGAATAAAGCTAATAGACTTTCCAGGTACTCGGATACAGATAACACCACCCGGGTCCCGGATATATATTACCGTTTACCGGGGTAATTCATAACCCCTAGTACATGGAGTATGTCCAAAATTTTATGATGAACCAAACAGAATAACTAACCAACTTGTCGCCATTTACAACGAAATTGAAAAACACAAATAAATTAACTTTTTGTCAAGATATAATTGGGCCGTATGAAGAAAAACTAAGCAATTGCTTTCTCTTCAAATTTCATACCATTTATTTAAAGTTTGTTTGAATAAATCGAGTAAAAGGGCTGAAATTTTAAGAAAAAGCAATTGCTTATTTTTATTCATATGGCACAATGTATTAGTCTTACTTTTCTACTTTTATTCTCTTTAATGCTGCAAATAAAAAAATTAATTTTTTAAAATAGCAATTGGTAGTTCAATTTATATGCATCATAATATTGGTCCTTTCACTTAATAACCGAAAACAAGCAACCATTACAAATATTTCTCCTAGGTAAATCTCAGTGAAGGAGATTTATTCCTTGAAAGTAAATATAAATCTCAGTTGGCAACCAAAATAATGCGCGCATATAAATATATGTATTTGTATATCTCTTCGAGAGAAACCTTTATGTTGCTCCAAGCAGAAGCAGTGTCTTTTTCTGTTCAACAAGTCACAGAAGAAACAACTCTGTATTTTCCCATATGAACGATGGAATTGCCCATATGTAAAAGTATGCATGCGTTCTTGTTTTTACTTTATCTGGTGCTTAAAGTGAACAAATTAATTACATCGCCTTTAATTTGACTTCACATATTTATTAATTTAATGTTAATTAACAAACGTTCACGCTGAATTTCGACACACATACATATTCAAAAAGATTTAATAAAAATTACGCAAAGAACTGATTTTCCTCGCAAACAAGTGGGGTTTACTCTTTATTGCTGTATTGTTGTTGATGTTAAAAGTGACTTTGGCGATGTACGTCAGAAATAATACAGTTGTTTTAAACAGCTTCACTCAATACCAAATTAACATTGCTTCAATAATGCGGAAAATTAAGTATGTATGTATACAGATTGGTGTACGTGCTATTGAAATTTACTTAATTGAAAGTAATGATAAAATGGAAAACAAGATGTAATTCAATGAATCGTAGGTAGGCCGCTATGAAATTACCAATAAAGTCAAAAAGAATGGCATGTATCTCCATGCCACAAACAGGCGGCGGGCCAGCTCGAATTTATTAAAACCGACCACAGATTCAGCAAACACTGTAAAGCAAAAAAGAGAAATGTGATTGCAAATAAAATCAATGAGCGATAAACCAACAAAGAAAATGGCTAAAAAGAAAAACGAGCAAATAGAATATGCCTCCAGTGAATGAGGATTTAAAACGATTACTTTAAAGGACATTCATCTTACCACGTATGCATTAGCAGTGGCCCGCCTTGCTAGAATAAAGCTCGGAACACTTTGATGACTGCAACTTCACGACGTAACGACAGCGACATCATTTTGTCGACAAAT
>NW_016182148.1:0-6013 GCF_001687245.7 Rhagoletis zephyria | reverse complement strand
AATCAGTTAAGGTATCAAAATGTGCGTAATTACCTCGGCTTTCCATGAGCGTATAAGATAGATTAAAATAAAAAAATGTTTGCATTAAAAAATCGCATTTTTTTATTTTTTTATTAACTTCATCATGTTTGATTCAACCTGAATAGTTGTAAAAATTTATGGAGTAAGCTGTAAAAATTTGTGAATGGAAACACCAAAATTGTAGAAGTTACGATTTTTTTCATACCTGCGTACATAAAGTTTATACTAAAATATATATTCCTTCCTCATTTTTTGAAGTCGGTTAAAGAGTAATTAATTGTCGTAACGTCAAAATTCTAAAGGGGTTAGTTTTGGTTTAGTATTTGTTGTGAATCAACTCAAAACATTTTTAACCGTTATAATAGAATTCACGACTTCCAGATACGAATAGAACCACTTGGCCCGACTGGTTGAAATACAAATTTTCTGCGACCGTAACGGTTATAACTTTTATTAAAAAATTACTTTTTAATGAGTGTTTACTGAGTTTAGTTATTGCTAACAAAATAATGATTAAATGATTTGCCCAGAAAATGAAAATTTATTTTTTGAGTTTCAAGTTTGGCTTAGTAAATAAAAATTTTTGTTTCAAGCTTTATTTTTTGCCTAGAAAATAAAACATAATTTTTAGTTTTTCATTTTTTGCTTAGAAAGCAAAATACCTGCTGGTAATTTTCTTAAGGAGCGGTAGTGAACTAAAAAATCGTCAAATAAATATCTAAGTTTAATAATAAAAACAAATACTTATATATGTATTGATAAAACTAAAAAAATATCAAACTGAGGGTATTTCGAGTAACAAAGAGTATGTATGTTCGTCTCCTTTTTTTTAAATAATTTTTTTATATGAAATATAATTTTAATTAGCTGTTCCTGGTTTTTATACTAATTTATGTAGATACGATAGTGAGAATGTAAATAGAGAAAAGACATTTTAGCAAGTCTTTGTTAAAAAAAAAAAAAAATTGTTATTTTTTTTTGAAAATATAGCTTAAAAAACATGCAAATCTACATTTACAAGTTTGTAGAAAATTTACAAAAACTCGACCAATTTTAACAAAGGTTCATATAAATTTTAAACTTTTTAATCAGATTTTTTTAGAATTTCACTGACTTGCCGTTGATTTTTGGCAATTTTTTGTTCGCGCATTTTCTTCAATACAAAGTGTGTTCGACAAACCTTATGTAAGGAAAAAATTAGCAACACCTTCCACAAAAAAAAATTGTCAAAAATTGACGGTAAGTCCCAGCTATTTAAATTAAATAAACTGCATTTCGGAATGTTTCTAGGAAATTAAGTTAACATGCTCAAATGTTGTATGTACCTTTGTAGAATTTTTGCAAATTTTTGTACAAACTTTGAAATTTTGCCTTACATGATTTTTGTTAGATAGCACGCTACACTTTCATAAAAAATAATAAACATTAAATAATGCAAGGGGGAATAGCCAAAGAATGTTAAAATGTCTCGTCCCTATTTATATTTTCGCCACTGTACATTCGGGTGGTCCAAACACAATAATGCCGGAATTTCAATGCCACCACCCCCTAGGATTATTCTGAACCGAAAAACTATACCCATATTTTTTTAATTTTTAATCAAAAAATATTTAGGAAAAATATTGATTTTCAAGAATTCTACACTATTTCTACGAAACGATGTTTTTTCCCATAAAAAATACATGGAAAACTTTGAGCGCTCTGCGCACTCCCTCAATTTTTTTTTTCATTTTAAAATAAAAAATAGGGGATATATTTTTTTCATTAAAAATCCGACCTTATTTTTTCACATACATTTTTGGACCACTTTACTGTACATATTATCAAATATTCCATACAAATTACTTTTTTCTCTAGTCTATGCCCGTACCGTGGAAGTCATTCTTCACATCAGCACCATTCTATGGTCTTATCGCCGCTCAATCCGGCTTCACATGGGGCTTTTACACACTACTCACCCAAATTCCCACCTACATGGACTCGGTACTTAAGCTAAATGTGACCTCGAATGCATTACTCTCCGCTTTACCATACTTCGTAATGTGGCTGCTATGCTTGATTTTCAGTCCCATTTCTGATATGCTTATTAATCGCAATGTTTTGAGTACAACAACAGCGCGTAAGCTATTCAATACCATTGGCCAATGGATACCTATGGCATGCCTAATTGCCATGAGCTACATGACGAGCGCAGAACGTATAGAGGCTATAACATTGCTAACCGTTGGTGTAGGTTTCAATGCATCCGCTTTTTGTGGATATTTAGTGAATCATATGGATCTTTCACCGAATTTCGCCGGCCCAATGATGTCCATTACAAATGGTGTGGCGAATTTGTTGTCCGTATTTGCACCGCTGGTTGTGGGCGCCATCGTTGTAAATGAGGTGAGTTTATTAAGCAATTACTACTTCGTCTCATTTGGCCTTATGAATGAAAACTAAGCAATTGCATTTCTTAAAATTTCAAACCTTTTACTCGATTTATTCAAATAAATTTTAGTAAAAGGTCTACGATTTTAAGAAAAAGCAATTGCTTAGTTTTTATTCATAATGACCCAATTATCTTTATTTTTAATTTCAACTTATTTTATTCGTATCACAGAAGGAACCCAGCGAGTGGCGCATTGTCTTCTTCATTACCGCCGGTGTTTATTTGGTCTGTAACGCACTATTTATTATATTTGGTCAAGCTACCATACAACCATGGAATGAGCCAAATATTAAGAGCAATATTGCAACATCAGAAACAACAACAATTGATTCTTCAACACTTGGCCACACAGATCTAAATACTACAGAGGCTGCCGCCCCAAGTAAATTCGAGTAGATGTTTATAAAACGTCGCTAATAAGAACTGATAGCATTTAAGTAATAAAAATAACAAAAATTATGAATTAATATTTAGGATATAGCGGTTATGAATAAAAAATACGAATTTAAAAATTAGCCACAAGTATTTATGTTGAGGTACTTTTTTATGTACATAAACATATATATCCTACATAAACGTAACAATTATTTATTTCGCTCATCCTACAGTTAGGAGACAAACCCGTAGAATTGATAACTCTTGTTCGATAAGAAAGAATTTATTAAAACTATCGCATTGAGTAGTGAAGATTTGTATCTGCTTGCACTCTATACTTCTTTAAAAGCCTCAATTATTGCTGTAAATTATGGCAATCAAAGCATTAACCAGTTATAACCATCGGGAGATTAATTAGACGCGTTTTTGCCTCTTTTCTTTGACTGCATTCAAGAGCTCTGCGTCTCACAACAAAATTTGTCCACGACCAGTGACAGCCAGATAAGCCTGAGTACACCATTATTTTGTAGTAATTAAAAAAAAAAGTAGATACATGCGCAAGAGAAGCGTACTTACCATTCGTAGAATGGAATGTGAAGGTTAACTTTTGAACATTGGAATTTAATACTACCTATTCAAGTAATTATTGCAAAATATTTTTGGTTTTATTATATATCCAAAATTTGCCAATGCAGAGTATTTTGATGATGGCTGAAAAAGTCGTTTTTCTTGTAACGGCCTAATTCGACTAGTTTATCAATCGGCGTCGCCATGCTCACACGACAGTCGGGCCTACGTAACTGGAACGACCCAGATTTATATCTGGTGAAGAGCTGTCACTCCAGCAGGTTTCGCCAAAACTCTTCGGAGAATTTTTAAGCTATTGCAACAACAACAGCAAAGGTAGCCACAGGAAATGGCCTGCTTAAACAGGGTCGAACTAAAGGGAGTGGCGTTTTAGCTGAGTGGTGGTTGGTGTCGTGTGGAGAACCTTTACAAGCTGGACTTCGGAGAGATAGCTCTTTACCTTCGAGCCATCTGGACGCCGTGCCGCCTCGAGGAGTAACGGTGGCCTTACCGCAACAAGGGGCGAGATCACCCACAGAATGAATAAACTGCTTCGTGTAGCGGTTCAGGCATGCGGTCGTACGGACAAGATAGAAACAACTAGAGAAAAAAAAACCAACAAGAAAGGAACAACATATAAAAACACGAGGAACAGCAGTAGCATCCAGGCAGCAAACAAGCGGATGGGAGGAAGAACTTCCTAGAGAGCCCCTCCGACGCTAAGACAGCTCTATTTATCCAGCATGCGCGGGACGTAGAGGAACTCTGTACGAGCCCTGGCATCTTCCACGGGAAGGCAATCAAAGAACCTGACGGGTACGAGAACCACCGAACACCAAGACAGGGCCGAAGTAGGCACGACAGGGAACCGGCACGGGTGTGGGACAGGTCCCGAATCCGGGCTAGCTTAAGGGCAGCACGCGATTCCACGTGGCGGGTGGAGATCGTCACATATATACGCGGGCGAAACCGCCCACACTTCCGCTTCCAGGGCAACCAGGAGCTCTAGATGACCGCCAGTGAGATGATATGTGAGGTACCTGGAGGAAGGAAAGACACCCGAGGTAGCTGGCGAAATGAAGCTTGCCAAATCGTCCCCGCAAGAGAGTAGGTACGACAATGAGCGCGGTGTCCAAGAGAGTAGACTAACCACACCCGTGGACGAGCGGAAGAGCTCGCAACACCAGCAATGTAGGCAAGAAAATTTCTCGCAAAGAGACCGTGATAGATAGGCCGATGAGCGTGCATAATAGCGAGAGAGAAACATTGCGCATGTTGCGCAGTGCAACAAGGTGGTGAGAATGTAATACCGCACCTTACATTCCATAGTATTGGTGAAGGGCGCGAGTAATATTTATCCCGAAAGTGGGTAAAAGCATTGGAGAAGATAGTGGACAACCATATTAGATCTAACATTCTCAAGATACCACCCTTCTTAGCATGCATACAGAGCTAGAAGGTCCACGGACGCAGCCCTGTACCAATTGACAACTGAAATTCGGGGGGCCTTTGGATGTGGAGAAATAGTGATCTGTGCCTTTCTCGATGTAAAGGGAGCCTTTGACAATACGTCTCACTCTGGGGTGTGCAGGGCTCTGGTGGATACACTGTTGCATACTAGAATTGCTGAAACCGACGCAGGGGACAGCGTGGTACAATTACAAACGAAGAAGGGCTAGCCTCAGGCCGAGAGGAAAGGAGGACAGGTGTTATCTCCCTTCTGTGTGGAGCCTAGTAGGTAGTGGATGAACTCCGTCAGGGTATCTCTGACAATGGTATCCGCTGCCAGAGGGAAATTTGAGAACATCCTCTCTGAAATTATTCAAAGGGGCTTAGCATAAATCCAGCTAAAACCAGCAAAAACCTCCATCGTTCCATTTACTAGCAAAAGAGCTCTGCCGGGCATGAGCGACATTACCTGGCCAACGTCGCCGGCGCAATGAAGTACCTAAGTTTAACCCTGGATATCAACCTTCTACGGAAGGGATGGCTATACAACATGATAGCACACCCAATAATAACCTATGGGGCGGTGGCTTGGCTTTCAAGAACCACTCTGGCCACGGTGAGACAACGACTGACAGTGTATGCATAACGAGAATGCCCGACAAAGTCTAGCCCCTCTATATAACCATAGAACAGTTTTGTTAGGGAGGGATTTGGAAGAGGTAAGGCCATTTCCGTTATGAACATTGCGCAGCTAGGATCCTTGCTCCCGCTAGCTTTTCTTCCGAGAGATGACATATGTACAACTATAGGTTTTGAGAAGAGGTTTAAAATAGAGTTAAGCAGTAAAGCAACCTGGAATATCTCCACCTTTGAGAGACTCCAACGGGACAGCTCACTGCATTGGTACACAGACGGTTCGAAGACTCCAGATGGAATAGGGCCTGTAATCTTTGGGCCCAGGACCAGGGCCCAATTGCACCAATGACTTATCATTTATCACTTTACAACTTTTGGATAAGCCTTTTTATTGAAAAGTGAGGTTGATAAGTGTTGAACTTTTTACTGATCATAAAAAACTTATCAATTTTTAAAAAAATGAATAACTGGCATGTTTTTTGGACAAGTCGATTTGATAACCATTGCACAGCCAATTTCTTTTGCTTTTCAAAT
>NW_016182147.1:0-6014 GCF_001687245.7 Rhagoletis zephyria | reverse complement strand
ACAATAAAAATTTTCATTTAAAACGGCCTCGAGCTCAATATAAATTGGTAAATTTTTAAGATAAAAGAGGGCGATGAAGGAGTTCAGTGAGTGAGTTTTCATATTTGAAACAAATGGTTTTGAAAAAAAAAATCGGGCAANTTTTTGCTAATAATTCTATTTTTAGAATGTTTAACTTTTAGGTGTGCTCGTCCTTAAGTTATTTGTTTTTGTTTTTGTTATTTTTTTTTTGGCCTTTATTACAATTATATTCAACAATTTATATTGAGCTCGAGGCCACAATAAAAATTTTCATTTAAAACGGCCTCGAGCTCAATATAAATTGGTAAATTTTTAAGATAAAAGAGGGCGATGAAGGAGTTCAGTGAGTGAGTTTTCATATTTGAAACAAATGGTTTTGAAAAAAAAAATCGGGCAACACTGCTTACGAAATACTTTTTACAATCGTAGCCAAATTTTGTATGTTATATTGATTTATGAGCAGCATGGTTAATATAATTTTTGGGGAAAATATTACTGAAAGGCGACAAGAAAATTGAATAGAATGCGCCACAGGCAAAAAGTTGTGATAAAAGACAGCGCAATGTTTTATTCCACTTTTTTTTAATTAGCGCCGCAATTTTTTATTCACGCAATTGTTGTTATCGTAAAAAGTACCTACTCATATGTTATCATTTGGTATCGATGTCCTTACAAAATAAAATTCAATCTATGCTTTCACGCAATGACAAAGAACACTGCCGTTCGTTTAGCGAATTTGAATAGACATTTTAGTCCTTTTTCGATTGCTGCTTGTAGGCTCTGCAGCTATACCTACTAGAGATGGGCACGTGAGTAATTTTGGCTCACGTTAACGCACGCTCACGACGCCTATTTTTTCAATCACGCATGCTCACGCACGGTTTCTCACGGACATTTTTTTTTGGAAATTTAAACTTTATTTATATAAATAGTATTTCATATAAATAGCCTTTTATCACACAAGTGTTATTACAAAAGCTTGGCCAAACGCCTAGCAAGGGCTGAAGGCACTATTATTACTTTAACAAATTTCAGATACACATACATACTTATGTATCTATTACGAGTATAAAAAAGAACTGGTATCAATATTTATTCAACGTAAGTATTATTAAAATGACATTAGCTCATATTTTTTGTTTAAAAATAAAATTTTGTCGAGGTTTTCACCAAGCAGTCGTGTACGTCTTTCTTCCAGAATTCTGCCTGTCACAGAAAAAACTCTTTCACTAGTTGCTGAGCTAGCTGGTATACTTAAGATTTGTCTTGAAAGACTTCTAAGAAGGGTCAAATCTTTAGCTTTCTCCCAAAATTTTAAACCATCGTCACAACTTTTGTTTTCCGATTTTTTCAAATAAATCTGTATTTCCGTATCTATGAATTTCTTCAAAAACTGTTTCTGCAGATACATTTGTCGCATCTTTGAATTCGTCAAAAGTTGCACGGGTTTTTTTTTTGCCTTTTTTCGAGGTGTGTCATCATCCAGAATATGGGAATCGTGCTGAGGGCGAGCGCTCTTTTCTTCAAATGCAGTCTACCTAAGTAAGAGTAGAATAGATGTGAAAATAGTAGCACTTTTCAGCTGTTCATCGGCGCCCTGATTTGATTTTGTTGTTAAGTACATACATACATATGTGAAAATGACGTGATTGACGAAAATCTAACTCACGGACACTCACGCACGCGAAAATTTCAGGCACGCACTATCACGGATATTACGGGATTTTTTACTGAAAGCCGCTCACGCTCATGCGTGAAAAAGCGTGACACGACGTGTCACGTAGAAAAGCACGACTTTTGCCTATCTCTAATACCTACCTCGCCAAGTAAGGCCAGTCTTTGCCTGTTGAAGGCTGGACACTAGAGAATTATATGCTCCACGGTTTCCTGGCGATAATTTCATTGCTCGGAACTTTAAAGATTTGTCGTAATTTAACGAAGGGTTTTTTCTCTAGGATCCCTTCGGATTTTTGGGCCCTTCTTTGTACTATTCATAACTTTTAGTATTTTACATTTAAAGTTTGTTTCTGGGCAATTCCACCGTCACGGTTGGACATTTGTACAGAAAAAATTTCTTGTCCTGTTTAAATTTAAGTATTTATAAGGACTCAACAATTCTACAATTTGATAAAGCTACACCTAATTGACTATTATATGCGTTATTACAAAATACGAACAAAATTCCAGCTCAATTTTATATGGAACAATTCTTATTTATTTCTTCTGTCACGGATGGGACAAAAACAAGAACCTGCTTCTTGGAGCAGGTATATTTTACGGAAACTCTGCGAATTTATTTCACTTTTCTGTGTGAACTTGATGTCTTATAATAAAACAAAGAAGCAGGAACACAAACAAAACAAAACCTACAAAAGAAAGATGGCTTTATTATACAAAACATCCGAAACTCCTCTGTCACGGGTGGGACAACGTTTGTCACGGGTACGGCACGTACGAATTTTTATATGAAAGGGAGCTTTTAGTGTGATCCATATATAAAGATTAGTTATTAAAAAATATAAGAAGCCAAGTAGAGGTTAAATTCACTCACGTTTTATCTTAGGATGGTGCCTTTTATATATTTAAAAGAAAATGCCTAGCACCGTCAGCCAAAAAAATTATTAAAAATGAACGCGATTTCCTAGCGTCTTGAAATTTTCACTTTTTCGTATTTAAATTTAATACGGTATAGAACTGCATACCTAAAAATTCTGAGCAAAGAATTTAAAATTTTTGGGCGTAGTTGTTAAAGTTTGTTGAATTTTTATAATTTTTGTAAAAAAAAAAAACTATAAACATTAGATTGACAAAATAGAAAATCAAAATGGTCAAAATGTAACTTGACTTTATCAGCTGCCCACAAGGGTATATAGATAATGGACAAATCCGCGCATCCCCGCCTTCGCCCCTGCGTCTCCACAACAAACAAATAAAGCTTATCAGCCCTGTAAACCTACCTCTGACAACTGTCCCGCACATAGCTGTCACGGGTGCAATTAAATATTTGCAATGACTTTCTAACATAATGTAACAAACACGAAACACAACCTCAACTTCTGTAATTAAATGTAACCACTTTTAGCTTTTTTTTTGTCACGGGTGGGACAAGACCAATACTGCTTAATAATAACCATAATATATATAAAGCAGTCAGAAAATCTAATATATAACACAATTTTATTAAAAGCAGATGAGTTCTACTATATATTTTTCTTACCAAACACTTGAATTATGAATCGCAAATTATTTGACAGTGCATTCAACACGACCTACTTTAAACTCAAACAAAAAAAATTTGTTTAGAACTTGATTGCAAAACGGAAAAAAGGTAATAAAAATGTATTTAAAGCTTTAATATGTTATTTTTCGGTTGATTTAAAATTTTTTACAAATATCCTGTCCACACGTTTGTCAGTTTTATAAAGAAAATAATTTTTGCACTGAGGTCCACTTTCCCGTGGAATCTCCCTTCTTCTTTTTACGAATATATTAAAAATAAAAAAAAATTACCTTGTGTTATACTTTGGGTTCGAAAATTTTAAGCAAGTTTTGACTTTCACTTATATAAAAAAAAAAAAAACTAAACCAAAAATAAGATGCAAAAATTATTAATTTTCTTGCTCCAAATATTGAAAAACTTAAGTGGACTATATATGTATAAATTTTTGGCTTCTTTATAAATCATTATATGAAGATTTTTTTTATAAAAATTGATATTTGATAAAATTAATTTTTCAATCAATGGGTCTCTACCAGGGTTGTGAGTTTTAAAATCCCTTTTGATTTCAAATGTGATTTGATTCGAACCAAATAAGAAATAGAATTTATTTGTAATTTAAATCGTTGAATAAATTAAAAATTAAGTTTATTTGTGATGAGATTTATTGAACAAATAAGAAATAAAATTTATTTGGTATATGATTCGTCGACTAAAATTTATTTGCGATTTGATTCGTTGGACAAATAAAAAATAAGTTTTTTTTGGTGGTTGATTATTGACCAAATATAAGTAAAGTTTATTTCTGGCTTAGTTCGTCGCCATTTGAAAACTTCAATTTATTTGTGACTTGATTCATCACCCAAAAAAAAAAAAAAACAAAAACAAATTTTATTTTCCCGAAAATCGTGCTTGCGTTACATAAAAAGAAATGTTTTTAATTGGAAAATCACAAATCAAACTGATTTAATCGACAAATCCAAACACAAATAAAATATTTTTTTTTTCACAAATAAATTTTATTTTTTATTTGAGCGACGCATTAGATCATAAAAAAATTTTCATTCATGACTTGATTTGTCGATTAAATAATAAATTTATTTTGTTTTGTTTGATATAATTTTTATTTATTTTAATTCAAAAATCAATTTTATTTTTGGACTAGGCTCTACCAAGTATAATCTAATCTAGCCTTCTTCCACCCATTTCTCAACTTAAAATCCCAATTCTCTTCTAGAAAATCAGTAAAAATGCTGTCGCGTTTTTAAGGTTTTGTAATTTGAACAATTGATTTATTTCACATCTCAAGAGTGCATCCACAATTTACACATTTTCATTTACATTTATCAGTTATTTGGTAGTAAAGAGTATATCTTGTTTTTTGTTTGTTTTTTTTCACGTATTTGTTTATTGTGTGTTTTTTTTTTGTTAACAATTTTTCGCAATTATTCGCTACATATTTTTTGCTTTAGCTTTTTGATTTCGTAGCATAAAATATTCGTATGAATTCATAAACTAAAAATTAAAAATTAAAAGAAAAGAAAACATAATACAATACGGTCACACTAACTCACACAGGAGCATTACTTAAATTAGTTTTTACGAGTATTTTTTAATAATTATCGATAACTCGTTTTTCGTTTAATTGTTAACTAAACAAAAGAAACGAATATCGAAGCATATATGTATGTTATATGTAAGTATTTATATCAGTATTAAGTATGTAAGTTGTAATCCTTTTGCATATAAGAATATTCTGGTAATTATGTGTATGTTTTTGCAGGTATATGTTGCATATTTTTTGTTATGTAGTATGTAATTATTTAAAATATAGATATATATTGCAATATTACAGCACAATTAAAAACTAGTACTTTTCTAAAACAAACGATAAAATATATTTACATATACATATACAGAAATATACTACTACACACATATACGAGTACTGCGCCTGCAGTAGAGAATCTCATATTTGATTACCTGCAAGTCTTTTACGCATTCACATTAGCTACGGCTTTTAACTTACATACATATATATACCTAAGTACACATACAAATAATATATGTATTACCCCTCCAATGGGAGTAGATCAACGCAAAACAACAACAAGATCATTTATCACACTTAACGTAAGTACTCGTACGCCACCGGCAACGTTCCGCTCTTGTAACTGCAGCTCCTTCTGAAATATCCAACATAAGTACGCGATGTACATACAATTGTAAATGTTTCATGGAGTGTATTGACAATACGACGAATGTGCTGGCTGGTGAACGTGGAGGACGCGATTGGCCATGTCACAGGAACCCCACCCTGTTGGACGTGTCTCAACGGCGCCAAATAATATCACTGATGATCGGAATATTGTGCTATATATATATATTCCTTTGTACAACTTGAAAACTGCTTAAACAAAAAAAACACTTAAAAACTATTTACATGTATGTATGTAAAAAAAGGATTGTTAATTGTTGAGTTCGTATGTATGTATATAAAAGTAAAAAATTATGGCTTAAACTAGAATCGCAACAAACATAAATGTACATACAAAAAAAAAATAATTAAAATAATAATTGGTAAAAGATCAGTTATGTTTAGGTGTGTTTTAGTACGTGTCTCTCAAATTCCAAAACGTTTCGCCTAATTCGAGTTCCAAAACGTTCCATTATCACGATTACGTTATTTTTGTTTTTCTTCTCAATCAACTCAATTTTCATACTTTTCCCCTTTTCGACTCAATTCGACTCGCATCATCCATATCTATACTATATC
>NW_016182146.1:0-6014 GCF_001687245.7 Rhagoletis zephyria | reverse complement strand
ATAAGTTATACCCATGATTCAATAATAGAAAGGTTTTGTAATAAAACAGTCATCTCGCTCCCACACATAAAATCGGCTCCTTTACTTGTGCAGAATGTTGCTTACTCTATAGTTTCTAGTGATATTAGTAGTAAAACCAAAAATTCTTCATACTAAATATTCGTTGGCGTCACCTTCGTTCGCGTAATTTTCTAGAACAAGTATAGAATAGCGACCGTTTAGCTATAAAATAATCAAAAATGCCGATTGATAGAACTTTTTACGCTGATTTCAACGATACCAAATTTATTTGGCGCAGGTAAAAAAAGAAGATATAAGAGGTTTATTTGTATTTTTTATTATCACTAAATTGTTGAAATTCAAAAGTAGATCATGATAAAATATGTAATATCGAATTAAAGATAATAACTTGTACTTTCTAAATAATATAAAATTCTTCACCATTAATTATGCAGTTTTTTCAAAAAAGGTTATTTCATGAAAAAATAATATTTGTTCGTTTTTTAGTGGTCTTTGTTTAAAAATAAAAAAAGCTATAAATTATTTACATCGGTTGAAGAAAAAATTAATTACCTTTATGGTGACGTCACTAGCTTTTTAATCGGTTATAAAGTTCATAAGATATTAATATTTAAAATATCTAAAAATTGAACTTTAACCTTCTAGAACCTCTTCATTTTTTTCTTGCGCCAAATCATTTTGGCATGGTTGAAATGAGCATAAAACGTTCTATTGATCTGCATTTTTCGTTTTTGCATAGCTGAACGGTCGGTATTCTAGGTTTGTTCCCGGAAATGACGAATAACTTAAATCAAAAATACATAGTTTTATGTATTGTTTAGTATTTCCATTAAAACACCAAATATATTGCGAATTCGTCTAGAATTAATAATATACATTTTACTTCTTATTGTATACTTTGCGTACTTTTTGTAGTACCATTCTACTACCGTTTTCGCAAACTGCGATCACATTCTTCCCCTTTCTCCTACTTCCAAATACGAATCTAGATAAAGGAGTGTCAAATTTTAGCTGTCACAAATTACACAACCTTGTATTTAGTCTGTTCCTTTGAACTTCGGACTAAAACCCATGATAAAAAAATAGGAAGGTAGAACCACTGAGAGGAATTTTTCAAATTTTGACGTTTGCAAGCAATTTAATTTTAAAATTTTACACACATACTCACACACACATTCTCATTTTCAATCTCAAACAACAACAACTTTGAACAATTCCTTTTTTTTACTCTCAATTTTATACGATTTTAAAATGTTGGCAAACTTCAAAAAAAAATCATGGCCGACGCATTGAGAGAACGGTTTTACCTTACTATTGTTTTATCATGCTAAAACCCACGATTGAGAGAATACAAGAACCTAAAACCCAAGAATGGTAGAATACAAGATTGCGCCAATGAGAGAGGATTCTTGAGCGGAATTTTTGCGTGACGTCATCTTGGTGCAATTGCAAGAGAGAAATGCCAAAACGCATATAAAAATATGTAAACAATGCAGAAAAATGTGTTAATTTTAATATTTCATGGCCCAATTTAGCAGGAATTAATAAATATACAAAGATTGATTAATTAGGAACACGTAGCAATAGTTTTGGACATGCAGCCCTTTAGGTATTTTCAAAAAATGTCACTTAGACCCTTATGATTCTAACCCCTTCAAATATATTTCAGAAAAATATTTTTAGAATACAGTTGTGCTTTTCTGAAATTTATTTGTGTTTTTCTGAAATTCATTTGTGTTTTTCTGAAATTCATTTGTGTTTTTTCTGAAACACTATTGGAAAAGGTGTAGTCAAGCAGACAATAGAATATTGAAGAGACACTCAAAATCTTGGCTTAGGGTGTGTTGTGAAGGAACATACTTGTAGAGTTTAGATATTTTTGAATTTAGCGATGCAACCCTGCGTGGTGCATAAATCAAAGTTTGTTAAGTCCGGCAACGCTGCCGATTGTATTCGTATTTGTCAAATGTTCGTATCTGTCAAATGTAAAGCGCCATAATTTTATTCCGAAGACAAAAAGGCGCGAGGACACACAAAGTGTAAGGCTATTAGATTTTAAGATTGTACTGAGCTAACATTGTCAAATTTTATAAAATCCTAACTTGCAGGAAAATAAAACAACCAACAAGCAATCGCAATCAATAGCTGTGCAACTACTACAGCAACCACTAATAATATTGAGTTTTATTTTGGCCCTCGCGCCCGTCTGCGGAACATCTTTTATTTTCACTTTTGCGAGAGTGACTTGCACGGTTTATTCGACGTTTCCCTGCCAATTGTCACCGGAACGAATTATTGAAGCAGTAGTGAACCGCCCAGCTTGATTTGATCGCCTTGCTGCAAGTTGCCGTGACCAGCACACATTTGAGACAGCAGTGAACTGCATACTCTAAGCGGAGCTCTACATCCAAGAATTGTGGAGTACTGACTCACTATAAGTGCCGGTAAGTGTTATTTGGGGGATTAGGCTTAAGGTCAATCGGGAGCGTCAAAACGTGGTTTTAGTAGCCAATAAATGCCAACAACGCGGTCGGCATCTAAAATGGCGGATAGTGAGAATGAAGATCTCGAAACTACTGTGAGAGAGCATACGATTGGCGCCCAACAAGAAAGTACCGCTAGCGTACCGGCACAGTTAGCAGCTATGATGCAAGAAATACAAAATTTAAAGGTATCCTTAAATCAGCAGCAACGTAATGTACGAGCGTCGACTGAAACGAACTCTGAAGGGGAAGATAGGGTAGGCAACACGTTAGCAGAGGCGGCCAGTGAGCTGAGCCGCGCTTTAACACAAACGCCTGCACAGCCTGTGATCAAGCTGCACGACTTGCCCGAGTTCAGCGGTCGACCCGAAGATTGGCCGATGTTTCGAGAAGCATTTACGGCCACGACAGCGGAGTATCGTTACACTGAGCGGCAAAATATGTTGCGGCTGCAGAAGGCATTGAAAGGTCGGGCTAGGGAAACGGTAGAGTGTTTACTTATACACAGCGGAAATGTAAACCGCGTTTTAGAAACATTAAAAGAGCGATTTGGTAGACCTGAGATTTTGGTTAAAAGTCAGATTTCGCGTATCCGTAACGTTGCCAATATCCCTGAGAATAGAATAGACTTAATCATTCCGTTTGCCACAAAGGTGCAAAATTTGGCCTCATTTTTGGGCGCAGCAGATTGCGATCACCATTTAAGTAATCCGATCCTAATGGAAGAGCTGGTGTCTAAGCTGCCAGTGCAGCGAAGGTTAATGTGGGCATGTCATGCTGTAAACATACAGCCGCGACCGACTATCCAGCATCTCAGCGAGTGGCTCCAAGAGGAAGCCCGCATTGTGAATACGATTTGCACCCACGTGGGTGAACCGTAGCGGCAAGCGGATCAGCGATCCGAAAGACGTGCACAATTTTATCACGCGGTAGAGTCACAAGAGTTGCACAGAGGCGGCTGTAAAATGTGTTCAGGTGGTCACAATCTCGAACATTGTGGTCGATTCTTAGGCCTTTCTCATAAAGATAAGTGGCAATATATACGCGAAAAGCGACTTTGTTTTAACTGTTTAAAGTCTGACCATCGAGGTACTTCATGCGCACGTATACACAGATGTTCGGTTACAGGGTGTGAGAAGAAATGGCATGAGCTGCTACACGAGCCTCGACCTCAGTGTGGGGAAAGTAACCATCAAAACAATTCGAGGCCGCGTATACTCACCAACGTCGAAGTATCTCCTGGTAATCAAAGTTTATTGTTTAAAATTCTTCCAGTTAAATTGTTTGCTAATGGTAGGAGTGTCGACTGCTACGCTCTCCTTGATGGATGGTCGTCTTTGAGTTTGATGAACGAGAACCTCGCGGCGCAGCTTGGTATAACGGGTCCAAGAGAAGTACGGCCACCGAATCTTCGATGACAGTGAATATGGAGATATCGGGCGTGGGTAGGCAACACAAAAGGTTTCCGCTCCGCAACGTCAAGACGGTTAAGGATCTGCAGTTGCCGCGACAGACGCTTAGTATATCTCAGCTCCACATAGGCCAACGACATTTAAAGAGACTGCCATTAGTGGGTTACTCAGATGCTACTCCAGACTTGTTGATTGGGTTGGACAACGTGCATTTAGGTATCGCGAAACGTATTACCGACGATGGTCGTCGGGGTCTGGCTGCAGTATTGACCAAGCTTGGATGGGTGATTTACGGTTCCCTAGGGAACAGAGGCGATACAAATCGGCGCGTATTTTTGGTGCGAGAAAACTCCGCAGATACGGCGTCGGGAGTTGAAAGCATTGAGGAGCTGGTCAAAAACTTCGTGGTTAGTGACGACTTAGGCGTTTCTACTGCTGTCAAACATATTGAACCAGAGGATGAAGTGAGAGCACGTGCCATACTGGAACAAACAACAGTTCGCGTGGGCGAGCGCTATGAGACGGGACTGTTGTGGATGAACGACGAAGATTTAATAGGAAATAGCCGAGGAGTGGCAGAGAAGAGGCTTCTGGCACTAGAGCGGAAATTGGCAAGCAATGAGCAATTAAGACGCGAATACATTAGGATGATGAGAAGCTACGAAGCAAAAGGCTACTCAAGGAGGCTCGCAGCAGACGAAGTCCACGCACATGGTATTTGCCCCACTTTGGGGTCTTTAATCCGAACAAACCAGGAAAGGTACGTCTCGTGTTCGACGCAGCAGCGCAAGTTTCTGGGAGATCTTTAAACTCGTATTTGTTGAGCAGTCCAGACTTGGGCAGGCCGTTGCTTGAAGTCTTGATGAAGTTCCGTCAGAGGCCGATAGCTGTCAGTGCCGACATGATGGCCAGTATGTCGGAACGATGAAAGACTTCGACAAACCTGAAGCAGGTCATCAGAAGGTTCTCGGAATGCAATGGGACACGAGGAGCGATGAGCTAAGGTTCGTTTTGGCCTTCGGTCGCGTTGACCCGGAGCTGTTACAAGGTCAGCGTAATCCAACTAAGCGTGAACTATTGCGCGTAATGATGTCCGTCTTCGATCCCTTCGCCGTTGCCGCGGAACATGTGCTCAAGGCCAAGTTGTTGCTGCAGATGGTATGGAGAGCTGGAACCGGTTGGGATGACGAAATCTCGGAGGAGGCGAAAACTGTTTGGAAGTTATGGCTAAATACGTTGAGCTACATCGAAGGTATCAGAGTACCACGTTGCTACAGTGCGGGAGTTGTGGAACTCCACGTCTTTGCTGACGCAAGCGAGGCGGCTTTCGCTGCGGTAGCGTACTGGCGCATCAAAACTGACCGCAGCGTAGAAGTGGCACTAGTGGCAGGGAAAACCAAATGTGCACCCCTAAAACTTACAACGATTCCGAGACTGGAGTTGCAAGCGGCAGTACTAGCCTCTCGTCTGAAGATAATGGTGTCAAAAAACCACGATGTCAAAACGTCACGCGTCGTCATGTGGACGGATTCGAAGACTGTTCACGCCTGGATAGCTTCAGCCCATAGGAGATACAAACCTTACGTTGCTCTACGGGTGAATGAGATCCTGGACGGGACGAATCCAAGCGACTGGAGGTGGGTACCGGGAGCTTTAAATCCGGCGGACTTCGGTACCAGACTCCGAAGTAATGCGCATGAGTCATCCTGGATTGATGGTCCAGGATTCTTGAAGGAGGATGAATCTTACTGGCCCAAAACTAACGACATCGAAAGTACGCGCGAAGAACTACGAACTAAATACCAGCTATTTTTTACTAGAATAAACGATAACCTTTTGCTCAAATATTCTAACTTTATGCGGTTGATACGAGTGGTGGCCTACATGCGAAGGTTCGTGAATAATTGCTGCAAGACGCCGGGAAATAGACTGTTTAGAACGCTTAACGTTCAGGAGCTCAGAGAAGCGGAGCTACTAGTCATCCGCAGCACGCAGCAAAGCACTTATGTTGAAGAGTACGCTCTCCTGAATGATGGTAACCAAATATGCTCGAGCAGCAGTATTTTCAAACTGATCCCCGTGGTAGATGATGCAGGGA
>NW_016182145.1:0-6014 GCF_001687245.7 Rhagoletis zephyria | reverse complement strand
GGCCAAAATCGCTTAGGCAGTTACAGCGCCAATAAGGAAGAAGAAGAAGAAGAAGAAGAAGAAAATAATAATAAGATGTATTTTTAGACCACCCTAATATACACGTACATTGTACATATCTTCCATTAAATGTATGCATGTAACAGCAACAGGCAGCTAACACTCAAGCTTGCATAAATATTAATAATTGTAATGATATACTTAGCATTTTGTTGCACCTAAAATAATTGAAATGGGTAGTGATCAAATAAGGACCTAAGGACTTACATACATACATATGTATATATGTATAAATATACATATTTGTGTTTATATATATGGGACTTTATATATATGGGCGCCCCCAGAAATATTATTTGACGTATGTAGATAGTTTTATTGGATCTTAGAAGGTGGGTAATTTTATCTACTTTTCCTTTTTTAAAATTCAAGTTGGCGGATCCAATATGGCGGATAAACGGAAAAAGATTAAATAAAAATCCAGTGGTCTTGGTTAAAACTTATTTCTTTGGGGTTTTTGGTTTTGCGTATCTATTACGCATCATTTTGGTCACGGAAAAGTTAAAACCTAACGTACGCACATGGCGTATGAGTAACATTCTTTCTCCATGTGACGATGAGTGGAAGAAGGATGTAAGCTAATATATCCTCAACGAATAATTTCAACTATGATGACTAAATTCTGAGAAGAGCTAAGATCCACTTCTATTTGCCTACCTTTTATTATTAAAACGTAGTGATTGACATTTTCTGAGATCATATGGAGTGTCGGACAATGGACTTGCTCATCAACGTGGTAATAAAGTCAGTTGCTTACAAGAAAAATTATAGAATTTCACCCCTTGTAGTTAATAAATACTTACATATAAATTTGTTTTTAAGGTGTTTGACTTTCCGGCAAGGAATTGTCTGCTTTTTCTCTCCCATATAACAGTATGGAATATGGATGGCTCTTGCATTGTGTTATTTCAATTCATCCATGCCTATTATAATTTTTCAATTTGCATAAAACCCATCATCGCTTTCCCTAGCTAGCAAGTGAAGGGCCAACTTAAGCCTGATCCGCCTGTGAAGTCTATAGGTTTTTTCGGCATATTTTATAAACAGAGGACAGGAAATTGTGACTTACAATAAAATTATTTTAAAGAAATACCTAATTTTTATGTAAATCAATACAAAAATCTTGAAGTATCAGGCAAATCCGAAGAACAATATCTCGAAATATTAGTGTTGTTACTGCTTTGTTAATAGTTTATGAAACCGTATACCCGACCAAGATGATACCCCGGAAGCAGACGCTTTACCAGCTGAGCTGTTTAAAACCAGCGGCTAGGAACTCGGTACAACATTTTAAGCAGAATTTGGTATGTTGAATACATGTTCGAATACTGGAATCTTATAATCAACACGAATACCGATCCCGTGTGTTAGGACAAGTATCGCGGTGTAAGCCTTCTGAGCATTGCATGTAAGGTCTACGAT
The DNA here is from genome assembly GCF_001687245.7 of Rhagoletis zephyria. Lineage (NCBI taxonomy): Eukaryota > Metazoa > Arthropoda > Insecta > Diptera > Tephritidae > Rhagoletis > Rhagoletis zephyria. The sequence continues at coordinate 4,532 of NW_016182145.1, read as the reverse complement.
ATTGTGTGAAGGACTGAAGCTTTGCATGAACCAACTGATCGGAACTTATCATTTTGGTTTCAAACCTGCGAAATCCATTACCGTTCACATTTGCACAGTTTGCGAAATCATTAAAAAAAAGAACACTAGACATTTAAATCAACACATACCATATTTTTTTACGGTTTTAACGCTGATATTGATAGTACTAAAAGAAGTACATATACATAAATACGCTGCTTGAGACTAAAAGCGAAGAATAATTGTTGCCAAGAGGGGTTACTTTGGGGTCGGTACGCAATTGAAAAGCAGAATCCTTTCTCGGCCAACAAAAATTAAGTTCTACATGTCTCTTATCATGGCCGTTGTTTTATATGGCGCAGAAACATGAACCATGATGCAGAAAGACGATCTGACAATTTAATTTTAGACTTAAATCGTTGCCGGAATAATATATGGAAATTTTAGACTTAACGAAATAAGAAAAATTATACTGCAACGTCTATTACTTATTACCAACTGATCCATCTATAAATATTATCCTGATAGTTATAGACTATCAGAGACTCAGTGGATACAATTGTAGCCTTAACTAAATAATAAGTTTGGTCAGTGATGTTTACAAGTTAAGGGCGTTCTGTTTTCCATTGTTACCCTGATCGGGGTCTAAGTTTACGGATGACACCCCAACGTACCTGCCGTAATGCTCCGGCAAAAATGGAGCCTTGACTAAATAATGCCCACAAAATATTATGCCTATAAGCAGTTCTTAAAAAAAATAAAATAAGTAAAATATTAAAATCCACTTTGGGGTTCCTTCGAGATCGCCCATGATTTACCCACTACGTTACAAAGTTGGTTTCAGTTATTGTATGTTGCCCGAGTGTGATCATGAAAAATTTCATGGCATATTGACGTTTGGTAAAAATTTGTTGAATTTTTTCTTTTTCTTGTACACAGTTTGAAATGTAGACTTGCATATATGACGTTTAATATATACTAGTGTTCGCCCAGCGGTTGAAATTCAACCTTTTAAAATAAGGGGAGCTGAGGTGGGCTGAGTTGAGCCGGGTTGAGTTAATTGAACTGAATTGAGGTGAAATGCGTTGAACAACATAGCAGAATATAACATAAAATAACATAACAACACCACATAACACAACTCAACACAAAACAACACAACATAACATAACATAAGATAACATAACATAATATGACTTAGCACGGTATAACATAACATAGCATAACATAACATTACATAACATTACATAACACAACATAACATAACATAACACAACATAACATAANTATCAATATTAAAGCATACATTTAGGAGGCATTTCCGCCCCAACCATGTACATGTATGGCATTGGTATTGGTGTGACTTTTGAATTGATTTTTTCGCTCTATTTTAAACTAATTTGAAATTTTAAAAATTGCCTGCACATCAGCATCAAAATACCTTTCTAATGATATATAATTGTTTATACCTTAGAAGTATAGTTTAGCCGTAAAAGGGGTGTAAAGGAAACATGATTGCCTATTTATATAATGATATAATGAACTTGAATTTTATCAAAAATGAGTAGATATATATGAAACAAACTGCAAAAACTGGCCAAAATGTCGCTTATTTACTTAATTGTCCACAAGGGTATGCGAATTTTAAAATACTGTTTAAAAGCTATTTTTCACATATCTTAAAAATTATCATCATAAGAAATTTTAATAACAAATAAAAAATGACTAAAAAACTCGAGGTTCTCGAAAACCCCCATCATCGTAAACGACGATACTAGTATAATAAGGGTTAAAAGGGTGACTTTTTTGTTAATAATTGTAAAAGAAAAGCGCAGATAGTTACAGCACTGGTGTATTTACAAGCATAACAAACAAACAAATATTCTCGCAAATTCCTGATTTCATACCTCAAAACTTAGTACGTGTGTTAAATATTACATATACATATCTGTGTTCGTATGGAAAAGTAGCTTATGTCGAAAGGCTGACTTTAATATAAATCGGCATTTGCAGTATACGATTCCGAATGATTCGCTGGTGCTGAGCCGTTGAACAACTTTTAGAAAATAAACGTGCAAGAAATAGTTCCGATACTAGCAAGTCAATATTCTTATTAAGTCTCATCAAAAAATTCCTTGTCGTTTAAAGAATAAAAGGAATGCCGCATTATACTAAAGCCAACCCTTCGACATAAGCTACTTTTCCATATGAACACAGATATATTGATTTTCGCTCACTTAAGGCATGCACAGCAATATTTACCAAACATGCGATTAAAATGTAAAAAAAAATCTTACGTAAAACAGACAATGAAATGTAATTTTATACTTTGGCACCTTTTGACAAAGACACTGAATTGCACAAAGCAAATTAAAGTGAATGCCAGTAAGGTTGCTACATAAAAGGGAAGTGAGAAAAGTAGCAAATAATACCTTTTTAACAAAAGAGATTATTTCGCATGACACTGACCAGGCAACACACCGACCGAACCGAAACCGCAAATATGCAATGCCAAGAGGCGAAAAATTCAAAAAAAGATATAATAATAAAAAAAACTAAAGCATAAAAGGATCAGGCGAGCGAAAGGAGTAACAAGTATGCATACATCTACTATATTCGTACATATTAGGGTATTTGATTATTTGCATTTTTGCCAAAACCGGGTAAGGAGTTATTCAATAAATTGCAAGTTGAAAACAAAACCGGTTGCCTGTTTTGAAATTAAGAAAAAACCGGATAAACCGGTTTTGTTTTAGATAGTTTCCTACAGTGAAATTGTTCAAGTTGGTATGAAATCCTGACCAAAAAATAAAACAAGACTATTAACATTAAAGATAACTTTTATTTAGAAAATAAAAGTCGGTGAAAAAATCACGTTTAGTATTATTTTAACTTTTTTTTAATACTTTATTGCATTTTCTAACTTTTTGGTTTTGAGTAGTGCTCTTGCCGCCTTAGCCGAGTGCTTAGATTTGCCTACTGCTACTCGGAAGGTCGATGGTTCAATTTCTGGTCCCATCAACATCAAAAAAGCAAACATCCGAGTGTACTTCTTCGAAGCTAGAGCAAAAGTGTAGATCTCTCCACCATGGAGTTTCCCTAAAACTGGAAAAAGCCTTGCGATATTAAGATTTCAAACACTAAGATCCGGTTTATTCGATATTCGAAAAATCAAGATTTCAATAAAACCGCCTATAGATATCAAAAAAAAAAAACAGGAAACCGGTTTGAAAAAACCATGTCAATCACCCTAGTACGGTATAGGCGCACAACCACATACAAAAATATTGCATGCTCTTATATGTCCATATACATACACATATACATGTATTTATATGTACATTAGTATGTACATAAGGGTGGTTCACGCATACATGTGCTAACGTAAAGTCGAAATTTTAATGCTCTCACCCCCTAGTTCTATACCGAGATAAAAATTACCCCTATTGTAATATTTCGAAATCAAAAAATATTTAGACATCGCTTAAAGTGCTCAATTTTTTCCATGTATTTGATAAAAAAAAAACAAATGGAAATGGTATAGAATCCTTGAGAATCAATATTTTCTGTTTCTCTTTACATGATTCCCAATAATAATACCCAAAATTTTTTCATAGCAACTGTATTTTTTAGGTCCCTTAAAAACCCCAGAAAATGTAATGGAGAATGAATAAAAAATCCTTAGTATTAATAATGGATAAATAAACAATTGTGTATTGTTATTGGAAGTCTCCTGAAGAGAACCAGAGTGTTCGGAACAAAATATATTGATTTTCAAAAATTCCATGTCATTTCTACCTTTTTTACCTTGTATAAGATACATGGAAAACTTTGAGCGCATATAGCGACAAGAATATTTTTTGATTTGGAAAAAATATAAAAGTATTTTGGACCACCGTAATATACATACACATCTTAGATTCCCATAGCAGAATATAAGGGTCAAACGAGCGAGCGACTGCAGCAGCAATCAGTGAGTAGACGTCGTTGATGTGGAGATAACCGTCGAATGTAAAAGATAGCCGTAAAGCAGCAAGCAGCAGAATTGAGCTCAAAAGCCCAACTCCAACATAAAATGCAACATTGCAACACTCTCGTTCTTGGTCATTTGCAGGTCAACGGTCGATTCATACCCTTCGTGCTGCTGACTCATGTACTTGCCTCATCTGGCTCACGTAGACAATGGTCGGCAAAAAACATAGATATCTGCAAATGTAATTGTTCACTCAGCATGAAATGAGCAACAGCTTTTGGTGAAAAACAGTCGGTTCAGGGGTTGGCTAGGTAAAGGTGAATAAATGTATGTACAATCTGAATACAGCAGGTGTTCTTCTTTGCAAAATGGCTGTCCAAAGACTGTGACAATATTTATATAAATGTATAAATTTTTGTAAAATTAAAAACAAAAAAAACAAATATACAAAGAAGAACCCCAAAAATGTTGTAAAGCTACAGACATACTGAAAAAGTTGCAAACAAGCATATATACATACATAAGTACATACATATGCACGGTAAAGATAACAAACAAT